>NC_061814.1:44444616-44544616 GCF_021462225.1 Girardinichthys multiradiatus | reverse complement strand
CAGGACATTTTAGAGGCACCCTCGTCTTTCCATGTGGATTTACAAAAAAGCGGTGAATGCGTCAGGAAGAAAAACACACAAAAGACCTTTCCCTTAATCACCTCCTGCAGCAAGATCAACTGCAACCCAAAGTGCCAAAAATGCGAAAACGGACAGAACCAACACCGAGCATCAGAACTGCCTCGTATGTCCTGATGTTTAAGGTGAATACTGATGCACATATTCCTTAAAACAGTGAAGATCATCAATGAGAGCAACACACAACCAGCAGCAGAGGCTGGAGCCGCTAAAGCTCTCAAAACCAGAACCAAACACAGCAAGAAAATCCACACAGATCTGATGTGGTGAAGGGACCTCTGCATGAAACAGGAAGGAGAAGAAGGTTGAAAAAAGAAGCTGAGAGGTGGTGGAATAACTTCTGGGTTAATCAACATCCAGCAGAGGGAGGTGTAATGGAAATTCTTTTATTAAATGTTCCAAAGTGTATGACCTTTAGGTTTACCTCACTCCTCAAAACATCTGTGTTAGAGGAGGAAGCTGAAGTTATCAGAAGTTTAATGGTTAAAACCCATCATTTAGGGTGATGTCTCAGGAAGAGCCGATGGTCTGCTAATAGATAACTTTGTCACCTCTGAACTGAAGGAGGGTCTTGGCCATAAAACACAGACTCTTTGAAGTTGAGATAAAACTGTCATGTTCTGGTATAAATACTGTGTGTAAATGTTGATCAGGGCTCTGCTTCACTGACTAACCTCAGTGTCAGGGTCTTCAAACGCTTAATGCCTTTGAATAAAACTTATAAAGACAAAGTCCGGATTTTCTCTTGTTGTGAGTCAACTTCTCTCCACTTTGATAAGAAAATTCCACTACAGAAGTTAGAGAGAAACATGGAGGAAGAGAAGCTCAGACAACAACCCTCACATCAGCTTGTTTCAAGCCCTGCAGATGTTTCCAGATCTCCAAAACAGCATGAAGGTCACATCCTGCTGCTTCAAAATGGACTCATCATGATGCTGGTGCACCTCCAGGTAGGATGATAAATTATTTCAGACCTAGCATCTTCATGTGAAGAACATAGAGGTAAAACTTTACAGAAACATGCAGGATGAGTATCCTGCTCTGCCAGAAACATCCAAGTTTTATCAGTAAGAAGACGGAGGAGCAGGAGGAGGAAGAGGAGGAGGAAAGGCGAGGAAGAGTAACTAAAAGGAGCAAGAGTTGGACAGCAAGTCGAGGTGTCCCTACCCAGCGTCATGTCCCTTGGCCTGTGATTGGCCGGCGATGGTGTCCATGATGGCGTCCTGAGAGTAGAGGCTGATGGGCGTGTTGTACTGGGCGTGGATGATGGTGGCCTTACCGCCAGGACCAGTCACCTCAATGCTTTTATGGGTGGAGATGGTGGAGTCCTTCAGCACGCTGGGGTTGAAGCCGGCACTGATGGGAGGAACGAGGGGGATGAAGGAGACATGGAGGACAGGATGGACAGTTGGAAGAGAGAAATGAAGAAGAACCATCCAGGCAGATCCATGCTCACAGCAAACACACCATAGGCCCGGTTCATTCAGGAGAATTTAGTTCATCAGAAAGAAGGAACCTCAGCTCAAACCAGGAACCTCAAAAGGTTATCCACAACCAGACCATCAGGATGATGTGTCTTAGAAACAACTAAGACAAGAAGTTGAAGGCTGAGGAGCCAAGACTGAAACTCTACCTGGTTCTGTTCAGTTGGATGTCGAAGGTTTTAGGTCCAACTGCAGCTGGTCAGATCAGTCTGGTAACAGAGTTAGTTTTCATTCTTCATCATGTTCCAAACCTTCCTGGGTTTTTGTTATACACCAACACAAAGCAGAACCAGGAGGTGGAAGGAGAGGGATACATGGTTTTCTACAATCTGAAAAGTGTGGTGAGCATTTGTAACCGGGTGCTCCCTGAGTCAGTACTCAGTAGAACCACCTTGCAGATTCTACTGTTGCAGGTCTTTTGAGGTTCTTCTATACCAACATCTACAAACTGAAAGTTCTACTCATGCTTTGGTATAAAGCAACTCAAGCTCAGTCAGATTGGATGGAGAACATCTGTGTACATCAGCTTTTAGGTCTTGCTACAGATTATCAGTGGGATGTAAGTCTGGACTTTGACTAGGTCATTCTAACACATGAATCTGCTTTGACCTAAACCATCCACTGTATCTCTGGCTGTATGTTCATGGTCGTTCTCCTGCTAAAAGGTGAACCTCCACTCCAGTATCAGGTCTTCTGCAGCCTTTAATAGGTTTTCCTCCAGGATGGTCATGGATTTAGCGCCATCCATCTTATCATCTCTGAGCAGCTTTTCTATGTTTCACTGTGGAGATGGTGCATTTTCAATGTATTCCAGAAACGTTCAGTTTCAGTCTCAAGTGATCAGAGTTCCTTCTTCCATGCGTGTCCTGTGTCCCCTACGAGGTTTGTAGCTCCTAACTGCAAACAGGACTTCTTCTGACTTTCTTTCAACAGTGACTTTCTTCTTGCCACTCATAAAGATCAGATTTGTGGAGAACACTACCTATAGTTGTCCTGTGGACAGATTCTTCTACCTGAGCTGTGGTTGTCTGCAGCTCCTCCAGAGTTATCATCAGCTTCTTCACAGCTTCTCTGATTGATGTTGGTCTTACTCAGCCAGCAATCTAGGTGGATGTCCATGTCTTGGTAGGTCTGCAGGTGGTCCATCTCCATGTTCAGGTGATGGATTGAATGGAGCTCTGGGACATGTTCTGAGCTTGGGATATTATTGTAGAACCTAACCCTGCTGTAAACGGAACCAGAACTTTCTCTCTGACCGGTCTGCTGTGATCCTTGGTCTCCATGGTGCTGTTTGTTCTTGAATGTTCTTGAACAAACCTCTGAGGCCAGAGAAAGAACATCTGGACTCTGGTTACTGATCAGGAGATGAGAGGAGAGGCCAACAGGTTGTGTTTTATTTTCAGGTGTCAGGGTAAAGGGGGCTACATACACATGCTTGCCACACTTTTCAGATCTTGTAAAACCATGAATGATTTTCTGCTCTGTTCTGTGGTCAGAGCTCCTGACCTGCTCCTCGGCAGCTCCACCTGCTAAACCTTCTCCTGATCGTCTCCCAGACAGACGCTGCACGCTGGCAGCTGGTGTAACCAATGAAAACGCTCCTGACTGACGGCGCTAAATAAACGTTGAATTTTTAACTGAATGACAGAAGATTACATTTAACCATCATCTGGAAGAATGTCAGTTTACTGCAGAAATAATCTCATGTTTCCATGTCGTTATCCACGTTTAGTCTTCAGCTTTTAATTCATTTCATTTAAAATTATTCAGTACAAGTCCTCACACTGACCAGAAAACTATTTCCAATTAACAACAAAAGATAAATTTCACCAAATCGTTGCAGTTGTTCCAGACTCAGAAAGGCAAACATGCACCGGTTTAACAGAACATTTCTGCAACATTCATCTGTTCTTCTAACTGTAGAAACTGTTTCACTATTAATAATTATGCAGCTCATGCACTCATGCAGCATGCTGTCTTTAGGGAGGTTTGGGTTTTAATGTGGAGGTGAAGCTAAAACGTTCTGCTGCTTTTGGACCTGATTTGGTGTAAAGCCCCCGGGGTGATTAGTGTGATAATCTGATCAAGAATGTTTCACACAGTGAGACAGAAATAAAGGAATAAAGACAAGAAAATCCCGTTGGATTAAATCCTAACTTGTCTTGGATATTAAAATAATGTTTAATGACCAAACCTTTAAGATTATCTGACCTTTGATTCTGATGATTAAAATCAGACATTTACTTTTAAATTATTTTCATAATACAGTCTATAAACACTGAACTTTGACCTCAGCTTCATGTCAGAACAATCAGCCTGTAAAATACAAACTGCTGTGTGAATTATAATGTGAGTTTCTTGTTCACATCGATAAAACTATCTGCTGAAGGGTTTCTTCAAGCAGCTTCCATGGCACCTAACCCTGTCTGAACTTTATGAAGTTATCTACAACTCAACAGAGGGTTTACAGCCCCATTTCTCCATCTGAAGACACCAGCAGGACCACAGCATGCATTCAAACAACCCAGTAGACACACAGCCAAGGTTCACGCTGCAGCAGATACTAACTTGGGAGGAGCAGGGCAGAAAACCTTCTTGACAAACAGAAAAGAGACAACAGGGAGACAGAAAAGAAAGAAACATCATTAGAAACTGATTTACGTCCTTCAGATGAAGTTAGATGGATGAAGCTCAACATCCTTCAGACAGATGAAGGACTGTAATGTCCTCTCAGTCCCTTCTTGGCTGCAGGGAAGTTGGACCTGTGGGTTAAGAGACGTTGTTCATCAGGAACCTTCAGCTCTTCTCTGACGGTGCTGGTACAACCTTTAATCTACAAGCCTGGAAGAGGCCAGAGATCATGACCTTCCTGCAGACGTCCAGCCGCTCTGTTGCTGCAGACTGGTTAAATTAGCACTTCACTGGGATTTTTCCTGTAATGTTCCCCTCTGTTAGGATTATTCACATCTGCAGAGGCAACTGAGACTGCTGTGCTTTTGTTTTAAATAAGCTCCATAGAAATGTCTGTCTCTTCTTCAACATTGAACGCTCCACTCAGAAAATAGAGCAGCAGGTCTGCTGAGAAACCTACATCCTGAAGCCTGAACATCTGTGCTGAAGGTTGAGGCAGTAGTGTAGACTATGAAGACTGATTACAGGTTGGGGAAGAGTCATTACTGACCAAGGAGTCAAAGTTATTCCTCAGGAAACTCCTGCTGCTGCTGCTCAGGTGTTCAGAGACATACCAGGTGTTGCTCCCCCTCCTGAGGACAGTTAGATCTCCTACATCTGATGGAAGACTCGGTGTGACATTAAATTACTAGTGACTTGTTCATCTCCTGTTCTACCCCAGCTTACAGTTGATGCAATGCAAAGCGGAGTTAAAACTCCGCTCTTGGACTCGTTCTGTTCAGATTAACATCTGATCTTTGTTTCCTTGTGATCTCAGAAGTTAAAGGTTGAAGTGATTAAATGAAAATCAGGAACTGTTTTATTTTATGTGAACTTTCCTTTAAGGGACATTTTTTTGTTTATGTGTGAAGTCAGGATTCTTGTTGTATAAAATATTAAGAAGGTTTAAATAAAATGTGAGATCATTTATACATTTGGAGTCTGACTGCTGGTGATGCTAGAATTGATTTCTGGCTATGTTTATGCAGGACTTTCTGATTGAATATATGTTTAGCTGAATTGCACTCTGAGGCAACAATCATCTTTAATATGAGACATGAATCCTCAAAGTCCATCACAGTATGGGTTCAGTTACTGTGGAGCCTCCTGTGAGGTCACCTGACCTTTAGAAGCATCCTCACAAACCGACAGGTGTTCAGCTTCATCGTTTACACCGAAACTAAATCCCAGCTGAGGAAACCCTGCAGGCACGCTGGGCAGCAGAGTTACTCCTATAATGTGACAGGCAGTAATGTGTCTGCAGATAAACTGTCCTCTTCACTTTAAGATCATAATCCCTGTCATCATCACTGAAGTATGCAGCTGGAATCAACAGCCAAACACTGTGTTAGGCTGTGCAGCTGCAGTGTGTTGTCTGAGGTAAATGGTTTTAACCCTGAATGTTCTGATCAGCCATTGTTTCTCCTCCCTCTGGGTCAGAGGTCAGCGGAGCAGAGGTTCAACAACAGAACAATAAGCTGCAAATCTAACTTCTTCAGGTCTGTGTTAACACGATGCCAGGTTGGAAAGACATCAGCAATGACATTAGAATGAGGAGTCACACTTCAATCCTTGAGGGATGATGTCCTGTGACTTTTCTATGTGTTCCTGGTCAAACAAATCCAAGAGTCCTGCTAATTACCTAATTATGTGATTCAGGTGTGTTAAAGCAGAGACGTGCCTCTACTTTAACACACCTGTTTGACTTTAGAAATGATCTGATGAAGCAACATAAACCATAATAACCTCTGCTCTGATAACCAGCTCTCCATCTTAGAACCAACCTCCTCCTGTTAGTGGTCTTTGTCTCTACGTACCCCACAGGCCGACCCGCCTGCATGGCTGCCATCTCCCTCAGAGTCTCCTCTGAGTACAGGCCGATGGGGGAGTTATACTGCCTCCTCTGACTGGGGCTGACCGCTGCCCCTCTCCTCCCTGGAGAGCCTACCTCTACAGGCTCGGACGAGGCCGATGGGCGGCCATTTACCTGCACCGACTGAGGCACAATATGGAGGAGGAAGAGGAGGGTGAGTCACCGGGGAAAAATAAGGGGGAGGGTGCAGAGAATGTTGGTATCAACTATCTGATGAACAGATTCAAAACAGTTGATGAAGTTTATCTTCACCAGGATTTGTTTTCCAGTTTGAAAGACAAAGATCGCAGTTTAAATGTAAGAACATTTTTATTTAAAATCTATTTTTTCCTTCTATGTTGGTATATTTTATCTTCTACATTTACTTTACTTTACCAGTTATGTTATGTTCAGGATTTTTGGTACAATGGAAATAAAAACTCTAATTGTCCAGGATTTAAGGAGAAACAATATCATAACTTTAATTTAGATTCATTCATTTATTCATTTAGATTAAAACAAAATTTCTCCACTGTTGTTTCAAGGTAAAAAATATCAGTTATAATTGCAGTTGTATTGTTGGAGGATCTTTATGTTCTTTTTTGTAGCCCTCGTTGCACTTTCTCCTGCAGCCAGCAGGGGCAACAGAGAGCTGTGGCCATTCTGAGTGTGAATGTGTCGAGGCGTGTGTGTGTATCAGAACTCCTGTTTACCTCCGTCTGTGAGGACCAGCGACTCTCACTGTTCTGAATGAGGACATTCTGCAAAGAGGGACAAGCTTAAAATAAATAATAAATTGGTTGCTTACAACCAAGTTCATTCATTTAGTCTTTTTTCTGACTAATTTGTTTAGAGGGTTTTTCTGTTCTTATAAATACACTCACCGGCCACTTTATTAGGTACACCTGTCCAACTGCTCGTTAACACAGATTTCTAATCAGCCAATCACATGGCAGCAACTCAATGCATTTAGGCATGTAGACATGGTCAAGACGATCTGCTGCAGTTCAAACCGAGCATCAGAACGGGGAAGAAAGGTGATTTAAGTGACTTTGAACGTGGCATGGTTGTTGGTGCCAGACGTGCTGGTCTGAGTATTTCAGAAACTGCTGATCTACTGGGATTTTCACACACTACCATTTCTAGTGTTTACAGAGAATAGATAAAAAAAAGAGAAAATATCCAGTGAGTGGCAGTTATGTGGGCGCAAATGCCTTGTTTATACCAGAGGTCAGAGGAGAATGGCCAGACTGGATCCAGCTGATGGGAAGGCAACAGTAACTCAAATAATGACTCGTTACAACCAAGGCATGCAGAAGATCATCTCTGAATACGTCAAACCTTGAGGCAGATGGGCTACAGCAGCAGAAGACCAGACCGGGTGCCACTCCTGTCAGCTAAGAACATGAAACTGAGGCTACAATTTGCACAGGCTCACCAAAATTGGACAATAGAAGATTGGAAAAACGTTGCCTGGTCTGATGAGTCTCGATTTCTGCTGCGACAATCGGATGGTAGGGTCAGAATTTGGTGTCAACATCATGAAAGCATGGATCCATCCTGCCTTGTATCAATGGTTCAGGCTGGTGGTGGTGGTATAATGGTGTGGGGGATAATTTCTTGGCACACTTTGGGCCCCTTAGTAACAATTGAGCATCGTGTCAATGCCACAGCCTACCTGAGTATTGTTGCTGACCATGTCCATCCCTTTATGACCACAGTGTACCCATCTTCTGATGGTTACTTCCAACACGATAACGCGCCATGTCATAAAGCATGAATCATCTCAGACTGGTTTCCTGAACATGACAATGAGTTCACTGGACTCAAATGACCTCCACAGTCGCCAGATCTCAATCCAATAGAGCACCTTTGGGATGTGGTGGAACGGGAGATTCACATCATGGATGTTCAGCCGACAAATCTGCAGCATCTGTGTGATGCTATCATGTCAATATGGACCAAACTCTCTGAGGAATGTTTCCAGTACCTTGTTAAATCTATGCCATGAAGGATTAAGGAAGTTCTGAAGGCAAAAGGGGTACCAACCCAGTCCTAGCAAGGTGTACCTAATAAAGTGGCCGGTGAGTGTATATGTATGATATAGTTTTTTTTTCTTTTTCAATGAATAATTATGATAGACAGACATCATAATTATTCATTGGAAAATAATTATTCATTGAATTATTCTTTTTCAATGAATAATTATGATGTCTGTCTATCATAAATGCTTTAGGCAGTAGAAGTGCATGAGGATTAGCAGTGTGTTTGTGCTGATAAAATAGTTTGATGACAAAGAACAGAGAACAAAAAGAAATAGAAACCAAAACACTAAAGTTGCACCAAGGAAGAGTAAAATTTGAAGAATGAAATCCTCATAACAATTAAATGAATGGAGACAACTGAAGGGGTTTTATGAAGATGAGGAGCTGATCTGTGGGTGGAGCTACCTGCTGGTGTGGGATCATGGGAATTGCTGCATCCATTCTTGGCGGCGCCATTGGAATGGGACGCTTCGACCTGAAAAACAATGATGATGATGAAGGTGTTTATTATCCGAAATAAAAATGAAAATGTTTAATGTTCTTCTGCTGATGCTGAAAGTCAAACTCTGAACACAATCAGAAACTGGTTCTTTTTATCTGCAGGAAGCTGATTTATTTCCCATTTGTTTAATCAGAACATCTAAGCAGCACCTGAAGAACAGAACCAACAACAGAAATGTTCTCTCTGTAGCTCCTTTAAGGCCTGATGAAGGTAGCTTTTCACCATCTCCATGTGTGCTGTGAAGGGCCAAGGCAGAGGTCAACTCCTCCCTGTTATACCTTGACTGACCAGGTGAGGCAGTCTCAGCGCAGCATCAGGTCACCCATGATCAGGTGAGCTGGTGCTGCAGATGCAGTGATGACAGATGATTGGTGGATTTGAGACTGAACCACATGGGGAACAACTCTGTGTGGTTTGAATTTGACACACATCATTTGTCAGCATTCAGTGGACGAGTTGGGCTGAGGTGTACCAGGACAGAACCGGTCAGTGGACATCAGCAGAATCTCTTTGTGATTGTGGTCAATTAAATGAGTTCATACATCTGACCAGGATAGCTCTGAGATCTGCAGGTTTACGAACCATGTTCAGTAAAACATCATGAGGTCAGACTGCGTTGACCTCCTTCCAGCATCCTGGTTGCTATGATGGAAACTCTGCTGAGAAGATTGTTAGAAGGTAAACAGAAGGTTACTTTCTGTCCTGCAGAATCACAGCAGCAGCAACAAACTTTAGCTACTCTGCAACAAGTAAGAACTGCAGAAGGTCTAGAGGGAGAAGCTGGAAAATGTATCTGAGAACCTCATGGTCAGAAGCTCCTGTTCCATGTGGACGAAGGTCCTCTGGAGGGAACGGTCAACACCATCTTCAGACAGAAGGCTTAAAAAAGTCACTGCTGCAGCTGGAAAAAATAATTTGTGACGGGGAAACAAAGGCAGGTTGCAGCATGGGACTGCTTGGAGAAGTTGCTCTTGAAGAACATCCAACTCTTTATCCATGGCAGTGCTCTTGGACAGAACTAGGGAGAAGCTCACTTCTTTGGAGGAGAAGCACCTCCACACATGGATTAGATGAAGATGCTTCACTGTTGGCTACATCAAGGACTCATGGTGGCTCTCATCCTTTCTTCTCCAGATGTTTCAAACAATCAGAAGGAGGAGTCATCATTAAAAATACTTCAGACGTCTGCTGCATATCCTTCAACTTGGACAGAAGTAGTGATTCTGTAATGCTCTTCACAGTTGAAAATGGTCCTTCTTCTCTGCAGATGAACCTCTGTGCTTGACGTTTCTGGTGATCCAGAAAACCATTCTTCTGTAATGTTCTCAGCATCAGCGTGCTACACATGAGGTCATTTTAAAGCAAAGCAATGATGCTGCAGCTTTTCTTTGGAGACAGCCGCTGCTAACAGAAGACCTGTTCCTCTGTTAAAGCCACCAGCTGCTGAGGAGATGTTGGTTCATTCTTTCACAGCTTCACCTGCGGTGATGATCTGAGTTAGAAGATCATTTTGGGCTGAATCCAAGGAAAATGAAGCTGCAAACTTAACAGAAGATATTTGTGTCATTTAATTTCTCTACTGTGTTCTTGATGTCCTCAACTGAACCTGAAGCTGTCAGAAATGTTCTTCCTAGAGGTGTTTATCTCTGAAATACAGAAATGTTTCTCCGCGGGGTTTAAATGGGAGGAAAACTGGTTAAGTCCTTACAGCAGAAATCAGATCTTACTTGGTCATGGTGAGTGCCAGGTTGTGATGGGCCATCTTGATTTTGTTTTGGGCCTCCAGGTGAGTCATCCCCTCGGTGCTGATGCCGTCGATGGCGACGATGACGTCCCCCTGGATCAGGTTCCCCTGCGCCGCCTTGCTGGCCGGGGTGATCTGTCCAAACACAAAGACGTTCCCCTGTGAGAACCTGAAGGTGTGATAGATTCCTGCTGGAACACGGAGCACAGGTCAGTGCATACGCCGCCCTGCATTTCTGGATTATTTTATCAGGAACAGCAGGCGGCGGCATTTCCATGAAACAATCCGTGAAATGGGCTTAGAACTAATCAATAAATTAATGATTCATACGTTCAAGGACACAGACTCTCACCGTGTCGGAGGACAGCCTCAATCGGGTCAGTGTGCAGTCGTATGCTACTCATGAAGGGCTGAAAGAGGAGAATTTAATGACAGAACTGGACCAGAAAGGTCACCAGAGGGCATCAGTTCCTTTAAGATGAAGATGGTCTTTTAAAGTGTTGACCTTTAACCTCCAGCATCAACCCTGCATTATCATTACATCATGTGGAAGCATCCTGAGCCTCCTCCAGCGGCTGGTTTCAGGCTTCCTCAGCTTCCGGACTGATTGGTTAAACAGAACCAAAGTGTTGAGTTTAATACAGAATGCTGCTCACTGAGCCAGAACAATACCAGGCCTGTCGGGCCAGCAGAACGGCCTAGTTTCCCAGCAGCCTCTCACAATGACCCACATACGTGTTACACTCATCATGGTTCACATTTCTAAGCTGCCAGGGCCTCTCCTACATTAATTGAGGGTCAGAGGTCCAGGAACTCTGAGGGATCGGGTTGTGGTTCAGCTCAGCATGTTTTTATAGAACCGGTTTACTTCCTGTGTTTAAAGGGTTCACTGCAGGTAAGAAAGATTGTATATGACCTTTGGTTAATGTTGGATTCTGTTCTATAGTTTGTAATTTAATTTTATATTCCCTAACATCCCGGGTCATGCTCTGACCCAATCATTTGGAGCCATAAATGTTTTCTATGTGATTCATCCTCGTTCAGTTATTTTACACATTATTCATTTGTCTCCCTGTTTGTTTGGTCATTTAAACCAATAAATTCATTTATTTGGGTTTTATAAATATCTGCAAACAAAGAAGCATCATTATTAAAAATATAACCAGAAACTGAGCAGATTAAAACTGCTGCTGGTTGATCTCTATAAATATAAACCTCGTCTTTATGCAACGTTTTGATGTTGAGCTGAACTTATTTGTACATGTTTGAACCTTAACATCATACCTTTGTGTGGAACATCAATTTCTGTATAATATGAGGTTAAATCAGTTTGCAGCCACATTGTAAAGAGTTGTTCTCTGTTTGGTCGGTTCTAGTCATTTTTAATCTTTGTTTTGTTGATATTATGGTCTGTCTGCATGCCTACGTGCATCAAGCGTCTCTGCAGCCCTGAAAAGAAGCCCTGTCCTAGTAAACACCCAGATGAGACCTTCTTAGATGTCTCTGCAGACCTGGGTAGTTTCAAACTAAGCTGGCTGCAGAGACACACTCTGTGTTTCTCTCAGATCATCCTGACAGGAACATCTGAAGACCTGCTGGTTCATCTGCTCTCAAGGAGACATTCTGGGTCGTTGCTGTAATAATCTTCCCTCTGTGGTTGTTCTTCATCTCTCTGCTTTGACCTTCAGAGACTTGATGGTGATTTACATCCTGGAGATGTTTAATCTAGTTTCTGATGTCTCATTAGGCCATGATCTATGGATTTCCGTCTCAGAGATGAAGGCTTCTGGTTGCTATTTTGCGCCTTTTGAATGAATTTTCTTTCTTTCTTTCTTTCTTCGAATCAATTTCTTCTTAATAATAATATTAGTTATGATGATGATAATTATGTTATTATTATGATGTTTTGTAATAATTATAAATAATAAGCATCAATATTTTCACAAAGCTCTTATTGTACTCATTCAATCCTGACTGGTAATAAAGTCTAACTAAACCACCTCTGCTATGTTCTTCTCATTGAAGGTCTGGTGTGTTTCCTTCTAGATGAGCCCTGAGAACTTCTACGACACCAAACTCCAGAATTCCTCCCAGTCCTGCATCCCTGCAGGTCTAATTTGGGATCTCCGGATGTGAGAGTGTTTGGGATGCCCCTGTGTGCTGCTGTAACAGGATGCAGGAGCTCTCAGAGCACCTGCTCATCTCCATGTGTTACAGCAGGAGTCCAGTTACCAGCTGCTCAGCTTTCACACCCTCCGTAAAACTTTACGGGAGCAGCTGAGGGGACGGCTGGACGGACAGTAGCAGGAGAACCGACGCCTGGGCTGCTGGGCAGAGGGGTCAGTTTGTCTCTGCAGGAACCAACACGTGAGATGCTTTAATGACAATCAATATGAGAGAAACATCTCTGCAGCTAGGATGTGAACGGTGAAAGGTTGTTTTTCAGAGAAATGCTGTATCTTCAGAGATTCTCAGAAACCATCTGAGGAGAAATGAAAGCAGCTGGACTCAACTGAGCTGCAGAATGAAACTTTCTGAAGAAAATAAGAGAAGAAATCAGAGCAGATATTAAAACCTTCCCTCTGAATCAAATATAATCAGTCCAGTTGTCTCAGACTGATGAAGGTAACAGGTCAGAGAACTCATTATCAAGAAAACATGTTCAAATGAAGCTCTGAGCTCTAATAACCCATAAAACACCTCAGAACCTCTGCACAGCAAGTTGCTAAAATGCTCCAAACCTCCAGAAGATCTCAATGTGCAATAAAGAAAACAACATATTAAAGTGACCATATCCATAAACTGTTAGCATTGCCTGATTTCCAAAACCCGATGTTAACCGGACATTTGGACCTGCTGCTGTCAGTCAGCTGTGTTTGAGTGACAGGGAACCATTGATTCTGGCTCTTAAAAATGCTCCTCTGGTACCATAAACACAAACGGTCATGATTTGGGTACCGAGACAGCGCCACCTGGTGCTCTTTTCAAATGTCCTTTTAAAATGGACCAGAGGACCCCTGACACCCTAAGGGGTCAAGGGTCATCAACAGCTAACTACTGATAAACAAGACAACATCAACTTCACAGGATCCATATGTCACTTTACAAAGAGAACCTTTACTGTGAGACCCTCAGACAGTTCTAGGGTTCTACGTATCAGGACTAATAAAACGGGCCTCAGCAGGTTCTAAAATCATATTAATCTAAGCTGAGCAGAATCCACTCTAAAACTTTGACAGTTTGGTCATAAAATCTCCAGAATCTCACCCCAACCCATGGACACCTGCTCCAGGTTCTGACTGAGGTGGATATCAGCAACTGGGACAGAGAGTTAATGAGAATGTGGTTCAGTGGGAAGAGCTCTCAGAACATAGGTCCAATATCTGTGAGTGGGTGAGACCAGGTTGTCACCAACCTGAAGAAATGAATATGAGTGCTGAAGTCATGAGGTACTGAGGACTGGAGCAGAGCTGCCAGGGGTCAGTTCATTATACATGAATCCAAAACAGTACAGCAGAACCTTCAGAGCAACACTTTCTGCCTTCAGACTATATCTTCTGCACAGAACATCCATGCGAGCCATGCATTTTTCACCAGGACTACAGAAAACCACAGAGAAGTCCAGCTGTCTGGTTTAAAGGCTGGAACTTAGAGACCATCAGAAAGCCCGGAAACCTTCAGAACACCTGGAGACCTTCAGATCACCTGGAGACATTCAGAACACCTGGGGACATTCAGAACACCTGGGGACCTTTAGAACTCCTGGAGACCTTCAGATCACCTGGAGACATTCAGAACACCTGGAGACATTCAGAACACTTGGGGACCTTTAGAACACCTGGAGACCTTCAGAACACATGAAGACCTTCAGAACACTTGGAGACCTTCAGACATCCTGGAGACCTTCAGATCACCTGGAGACATTCAGAACACCTGGGGACCTTTAGAACTCCTGGAGACCTTCAGAACACCTGGAGACCTTCAGATCACCTGGAGACATTCAGAACACCTGGAGACATTCAGAACACTTGGGGACCTTTAGAACACCTGGAGACCTTCAGAACACATGAAGACCTTCAGAACACTTGGAGACCTTCAGACATCCCGGAGACCTTCAGAAAGCCTGGAGTCCTGGATCACAGGAAGGACTGAGGAGCTGAATGAAGACTTGAAAGCATTCACAGGAGTCAGCAGGAACCCCATGAGCAGCTGTTAGATCTCTGCAGGGTCGGGGAGGGATGAAGGTATGAAAGCAGCAGCCAGAACCAGACAGCAGAGAAGAAACATCTCATTAACTGTTCCTCAATGAAGGAGCTTCTCCTCAGTCTATAGATCCACATTAATCCTAACTAACTCAGTTAAACAGTTAAAGTCTAAGAGGAGAACTTCAACTGTTCCATCAGAACCAGCATGCAGCTCAGCAATTATTGTTCTGCTGATCCAACATGTTAGTGAGGAGAACTTAGATTCTGGGAGAGTTATGAACCTCCCAGAAGTTACTGTCAAGTTTCACCTCTGGTCACGGCACCATGACAGGCTGAAAGAAGCTGAGAGGAAGATCTGAAGCTCTGAATAAAAACTCACTGATGAAGATCCAGATCTCTAATCTGAACCAGGAGAAGAACCTGAAACTTAAAACTCCATCTGATGTTCCATGGAGGGACACAGGTTTTCATAAAGTCAGAAGAACAGCAGCAGCTTACCGAAGACTGAAGCTCTGAGGTTGTTTTCTCTGAAGTCAACTTGTTCTCCAACTCTCCAATGATTCACATGATGAGAAGAAACAAGATCAGGAGGATTTTTTATCATGTCTTTGACCTTATGACCTTTTAAAGGAAGCTTTAATTCTGGCAGAAACAATGAGCTGGATCTGGACCTTCAGCCAGCAGAGCTGAAGCCAATCTGTCAAATAATAAACAGAGAAAACCTGCAGCTGAGAAGGTCTCCAGTGGTCCAGATCAGTGGAACCTGAGTAGAGCTCCACAAAGACTCGACTTCAAAGTCAGAACCATAAACCAGAACCGAGCAGAACTGCAGATGGTGCAGCTGTTTAAAAATTAAGATGTTCATCAGAACACTCAGCTGCATCTCACAGCTGTAAAAGAACATCGTCAGAACATTAGAACCTAACATCAGACCAATAAAAATGCTTTTATTACAGAAATGTTCTGATAGGATCACATTAGGGTCTACACAATCATGAGGAAGCTGTCCAGTAGATTCATTCTTAAAGACACTGGAGCTCATAAAGAGCTGTAGGGATATTAATGGAAAGTTAAGTGGAAGGAAAACATTTAGTAGAAAAAGGAGTACAAACATTTCTTAGAGCACTTGTTACTGACAAGATATATGGAGATGCTGGTGTTATTTTCCAGTAGGACTTGGTTCTGGCCCACACTGCCAAAGGTACGAAAAGCTGGTCCAGTGACCATGCTAACAACAACTGGTCTGACCAGAATCCCACAGAGAATCTATAGGTTGTTGTCAAGAGGAAGATGAGAGAAATCAGTACCAACAACGCAGGCGAGCTGAAGGCCTCTATCAAAGCTTCCTAAACACCTTAGCAGAACCACAGACTGATCTCCTCCATGCCACGTCACAAAGATGCAGTAATTCATGCAAAAGGAACCCAGACCGAGTATTGAGTGCAGATACTGATCGGAACCTGGCAACCTGTTCAGTAGGACCACATTTCAGGAATAAAACCTTTTTATTGGTCTGATGTAATATTCTAGAAGCTGAATGTTGTGTAAGCCAGAATCATCAACAGTAACAGAAATACAGGGGTTGGAGAATGAAAGTGAAACACCTGGTTTTAGACCACAATAATTTATTAGTATGGTGTAGGGCCTCCTTTTGCAGCCAATACAGCATCAATTCATC
Organism: Girardinichthys multiradiatus; assembly: GCF_021462225.1. Classification (NCBI taxonomy): domain Eukaryota; kingdom Metazoa; phylum Chordata; class Actinopteri; order Cyprinodontiformes; family Goodeidae; genus Girardinichthys; species Girardinichthys multiradiatus. Next base: position 44,528,358 of record NC_061814.1, on the reverse strand, counting down.
TTGGGAATGACATATACAAGTCCTGCACAGTGGTCAGAGGGATTTTAAGCCATTCTTCTTGCAGGATAGTGGCCAGGTCACTACGTGATACTGGTGGAGGAAAACGTTTCCTGACTCGCTCCTCCAAAACACCCCAAAGTGGTTCAATAATATTTAGACCTGGTGACTGTGCAGGCCATGGGAGATGTTCAACTTCACTTTCATGTTCATCAAACCAATCTTTCACCAGTCTTGCTGTGTGTATTGGTGCATTGTCATCCTGATACACGGCACCGCCTTCAGGATACAATGTTTGAACCATTGGATGCACATGGTCCTCAAGAATGGTTTGGTAGTCCTTGGCCGTGACGCGCCCATCTAGCACAAGTATTGGGCCAAGGGAATGCCATGATATGGCAGCCCAAACCATCACTGATCCACCCCCATGCTTCACTCTGGGCATGCAACAGTCTGGGTGGTACGCTTCTTTGGGGCTTCTCCACACCGTAACTCTCCTGGATGTGGGGAAAACAGTAAAGGTGGACTCATCAGAGAACAATACATGTTTCACATTTGTCCACAGCCCAAGATTTGCGCTCCTTGCACCATTGAAACCGACGTTTGGCATTGGCATGAGTGACCAAAGGTTTGGCTTTAGCAGCCCGGCCGTGTATATTGACCCTGTGGAGCTCCATACGGACAGTTCTGGTGGAAACAGGAGAGTTGAGGTGCACATTTAATTCTGCCGTGATTTGGGAAGCCGTGGTTTTATGGTTTTTGGATACAATCCGGGTTAGCACCCGAACATCCCTTTCAGACAGCTTCCTCTTGCGTCCACAGTTAATCCTGTTGGATGTGGTTCGTCCTTCTTGGTGGTATGCTGACATTACCCTGGATACCGTGGCTCTTGATACATCACAAAGACTTGCTGTCTTGGTCACAGATGCGCCAGCAAGACGTGCACCAACAATTTGTCCTCTTTTGAACTCTGGTATGTCACCCATAATGTGTGCATTTCAATATTTTGAGCAAAACTGTGCTCTTACCCTGCTAATTGAACCTTCACACTCTGCTCTTACTGGTGCAATGTGCAATCAATGAAGACTGGCTACCAGTCTGGTCCAATTTAGCCATGAAACCTCCCACACTAAAATGACAGCTGTTTCAGTTTCATTGTCCAACCCCTGTATAACCCATGAGTCTGTAAAGAGTCCGTAATTTATCAGAGAATATTTTATTGTTCTGAGATGCAGCTGCAGCTCAGTCGGAACCAAACTGTCGTCTGCTCTAATGAATGAAGCTTCCCTGGACACTAAACATGAACCAGTCCACATCAGACAGAACCGCAGCTCAGACGTTGGGCTGAATGGACCACCTTGTGCAGATTTCAGAGCAGCTCCTGGGCTGCGTTCAGCCAACAGGAAGTCCAACATGTCAGGATCCCCACAGCAGATGCAGAAGTGAGAACAGACAGGAGGTTTTCCTCTCCAGCTATTCAGAGACGGAGCTCTGAAAACCTAAACCAGCTCCTGTTTTAGAAGCTGCAGCTCTGCTTTCAGGGGCCGCCGGGGGCCACAGAACCACCATGACAGGAAAGAATCAGCAACAGAAAGCTTCAGGAGGAACAATCAATGAGCTTTACAGCAACATGTCACACCGGGATGGGTCTCTGACCCAATGAAGTGCTGGTGGAACCAAAGCTTGATGCAGGATTGGAGGATTTTCTCCTTCATTCAGCATCATAAACTTAAACAATCGGTGTAGATTTAACAAACATCCAAATGTGATGAGTTTAAGGTTTCTGTCTTTGATAAAGATGATTTATTTCCTTCAGGCCAATCAGGACAGAAGTGCGAGAGGAAAAGCAGTTGGTCTTCCACCAGTGGCTTCACTGGACCAACCAGGACATCCTGCCTCAAACTATCTAAAAACATTCTCACAATTCAGATTTATAAGACCTTAAATTACTGCTTCAGACACAGAAACCTGAGGTGGAGGTCTGACAGACACATCAGGAAACATGGACACAGTTTTCCAGCAGTTTTCCTTACCCTGGAGATAGTCAGTGGCATGTTGAAGTCCTTTCCTCCCTGCAACCTGAAGCCCCAGGGCCCGGGGCCTGGCAGGGTCACTGTGTAGGTGCTCATTCTTCCAGAAAAACGGAGAGATCCTCCAAACTCAGGCCAGATCTCTGAACCACAGCCCCACGCTGAGCAGAGAGAAGGGATGGGAGACTCTGGAGGACACAGCAGGAAAATGATTGGAAAACTGAAATGAATGCACAAAGTGAAGGAAGCTGAGAAAGAAGAGGGACCTGCCTGCTAAGAGCTGAAGTGACAGCCTAAGAATAGACAGAGATAGCATAGTGGCATTGTGGGAGGGGGTGAGGGGTGAGGGAGGAGGGAGGAGGACTTATATGGCATGAAAGGGGACACCCGGAATGCCAAGCTCGCCGTGATTCACTGGGTTAATATAGACCCAGCAGATTCTTCCAGACCCCCTCCCACTGAGCAGGTTCTGCAGGGCACTGGGTCTCCCTCAGACCCAATCAGGAGGCACGGCAGGAAACGTCTCATTATATAGGAGATGATAAAGCCAAAAGGCCTGGTGCTGAGAGGGTCCGATAGCGAAAAGTCAGCAGCAGGTGGGGTATTAAGCCGGTGGCTAGAAGTTATTCCAGCTTTCAGCCGTCTGGGTTTAGATCCAGATAACTCACTGAAACATGCAGGAAACACATCTGAATATCTGCAGCAGGTGAGTCTGAGACAGGCCGGCCAAAAAGACCACTGTGATCAGAACCTGGAACTCTGGAAAACTGAGCCTGTCACACTAAACAGCTACAGGGTTAAAACTTCCTATAAAACCAGTCAAACTACATAGAGTCTATCCTCTATGAAACTAAATGTCACAGTTTTCAGCTTGTTTTCCCATTTCAGTGTAAATCAGTGCTAAAATGGATCAAATCTACTGCAGGCATCTCTCAATTCAATTCAATTCAGTTTTATTTATATAGTGCCAATTCACAAAACATGTCGTCTCAAGGCACTTCACAACAGTCAGATTCAGTTATTTATTCAAATTGGATAAAAAGTTTTTCTATCTAAGGAAACCCAGCAGATTGCATCCAGTCAGTGACTTGCAGCATTCACTCCTCCTGGATGAGCATGTAGAGACAGTGGACAGTCACTGGTGTTGACTTTGCAGCAATCCCTCATACTGAGCATGCATGTAGCGACAGTGGAGAGGAAAAACTCCCTTTTAACAGGAAGAAACCTCCAGCAGAACCAGAACCAGGCTCAGTGTGAGCGGCCATCTGCCACGACCGACTGGGGGTTTGAGAGAACAGAGCAGAGACACAAAGAGAACAAAGAAGCACTGATCCAGGAGTACTTTCTATGAGAAGGAAAAGTAAATATTAATGGATGTAGCTCCTTTAGTCGTTTCATCTAGAAAGAAAGAACAGATAAACTCTGAGCCAGTTTTCAAGGTTAGAGTCTGAAAGAGAGAACATAGAGTTAGTTACAGTAGAAGCTCAGTCAGTATCCATGTCTAGGAGAGAGAAAGGGTTAAACACTGAAAGACAGGACCATGTGGATCATCTATAGAAGGTGAGCATTAAGTTGTTGCCAGCAGAAGCTCGGACGGTTCCCCTCTCCAGAAAGGTGTCACAGGTAGACACAGAGTCAGGCCAGGTGTAGCTTCTAGGAAGAGAAAAGAGAGAACAAAGTTAAAAGCTGAAATAACAGCAAATAATGTAAAATTGGAGAGTAGTATGAGAATGTAGCGAAGAGGGTGAAAGTGGTCATTATGTCCTCCAGCAGTCTAAGCCTATAGCAGCATAACTACAGAGATAGTTTCAGTTCAGATTATTTAGTTAAACGGCGCTTATTTACAACAATGTCGTCTCAAGGAACCTCACAAAGGGTCCAACTGATGGTCATTGTTATACTAAAAACCACAAGGATTGGGATACCTCCCTCTGTCAGACTGATTATAACCATTGGAAAAGAGAAGAGGTCATACATCTCAGGGACGTCATAGAAGATGTTGGTCCACAGAGTACAGTATGACTAAAATAAGAAACCTTCATGTCCCAGAATTTGGACCTGAAGAGCGTCTCTTTGACTTTTATAAGCTTGCTTTTCTAACCAGCAGATGGCGGTGCAGCCAACATCTGCTTCTATTCCACACCTTCAAACGTGAAAAGTGCACGACGTAAATTCTGTCATCTTTCCTCGTTCACCAGGGTGCGCTAGGACTCTCTGAGGACGTTCATGTGGAGATCAAATGTTTGTGTCCTCTGTGGTTGCGCATGCTGACAGGAACAATAATACTCCTAGTCAGAAGGGGTGCCAAACACACAGCAGAAATCAACGGCTCAGATCAGAAGCAGAAGAAGGACAAAGATCAATGAAGCTTCTTTTAAAGGTGTGGATACTCTGCCACCACAATAATAAACCACCATGACCCAGATATGGAGGTTTTGGACATGCTCAGAACCGTCCACAACCTATCATGTCATGGTATGAGAAACCTACCATGTTCTAAATGTGCTCCCCACCAAGATCCAGCAAAGACCCTTAATGTTCTGACTCATTGTTCTCATCAGTGAAGGAAGCCCTTAAACTACATGCTTATAAAAACCTTAAACTCATCTAGACCCGCCTGACCCGATGAACATCCCAGGATCACTGATTCTGATCTCCAGCAGTCAGTGGGTCACGGGGGAACAGGTTTCCAGTCCATCACAGAGACAAATGAGACAAACATCATTATCAACACCTGTAGGACATGAAGACTAAGCAGGTAATCTGAGAAGTTTCTGGACTGCAAGATGAAGCACCTAGAGGTCCCTGCTGGGAGTTGAACCTAGAACGTTCTTGCTGCGAGGCAGCACAGCTGATACTCTTCCATGTTTCCAAAATGATAAATGAAAGGAGTCCAAACCTGGCCTTCATCTCCAGATGAGGATGTGCTCATATGCATTAAAACACATCACTGGTCAGTTAACTTGGAGATTAAATCAAACTATGGAAAACAAAAGTACCCAAGAGCCTGCAGTATTTTAGGAGACATCTGATCTGGGTATTGCCTGCAGAGTGACACAATGATGGACTTAGCTCTGAAGATAAATCACAACATTTTAAAAAGGGAGGTGATTCTGGTGTGACATTTATTAAATGTTCCTCAAAGAACAGATTTTCTCTGTGCAGAGCAGGAATTTTCGTTCCTGTAACACATGATCCGGATCATGTATGTAACATGTTCTGCAGGGACTGGGAGGTTGATCCCAGACCAGCTGGATCTGCTCAGCGTCGGATATCATCGGCTAAGTTTAGACGCCTTTGTGGCAAAGAGGAATCTGACAGAGACGCTGCAGAACTTCCCCAGGCTGAGAAAAGGTCAAACTGGAGCAAAGAGTCCAGATCCATCCTTCTGTATTTTCTGGGTTCTGCCCATGAAGCAGAACCTCCCTGTGATCCTTCAATGTGATCTGGATCAATAGTTTTGCAGAACCGGTCTGAATCTGAGTAAGAATCCATAGAAAAACTCTTAAACAGCTTCAGAAAGTCTGGAGAACTGTTGATCCAGTTCATTAGACGAAATTCTGCAAACAGCGAAATGATGACCCACCTCCATCTCAGGAGAACAGAAGAACATCACAGGAGGACAGGAGAACAGAAGAACATCACAGGAGGACAGGAGAACAGTCCTGCAGCATATTTACTGATAATTAGAAGAATGTCCAGATCTGATCCCTTCGGACCTATCGGTGTGGAGTGTGCATGTGAAGCTGCTCTCTGGGTTCTCCAGCTTCCTCCCAAACATGCATGCTAGATTGGATGGGCGGATGGATGATGGATGGATGGATGAATGGACGGATGATGGATAGATTGATGGATGGATGGATGGATGGATGGATGGACAGACGGACAGATGATGGATGGATGGATGATGGATGGATGAATGATGGATGGATGGATGGATGGATGGACAGACGGACAGATGATGGATGGATGGATGATGGATGGATGAATGATGGATGGATGGATGGATGGACAGACGGACGGATGGATGATGATGGATGGATAAATGGACGGATGATGGATGGATGGATGAATGATGGATGGATGGATGGATGGACAGACGGACGGATGGATGATGATGGATGGATAAATGGGCGGATGATGGATTGATGAATGGACGGATGATGGATGGATGGATGAATGATGGATGGATGGATGGACAGACGGACGGATGGATGATGATGGATGGATAAATGGACGGATGATGGATGGATGGATGATGGATGGATGAATGATGGATGGATGGATGGATGGACAGACGGACGGATGGATGATGATGGATGGATAAATGGACGGATGATGGATTGATGAATGGACGGATGATGGATGGATGGATGAATGATGGATGGATGGATGGACAGACGGACGGATGGATGATGATGGATGGATAAATGGACGGATGATGGATGGATGGATGATGGATGGATGAATGATGGATGGATGGATGGATGGACAGACGGACGGATGGATGATGATGGATGGATAAATGGACGGATGATGGATGAATGGATGGACGGATGATGGATGGATGGACGAATGAAGGGACGGATGGATGGATGGATGGACGGATGGATGGATGGATGGATGGTTTGGTTTCTAATTAAACATCTCTGCTTCATTCGGGACACACAATAAAACAAACTTGCCATTATATTAGATACACCAAGCTAGAACTGGGTTGGACCCTTTTTGTTTTCCAGAACTGCCTTGATTCTTCAGCCATGGATCCAACAAGGTGTTAGAACCATTCCTCAGAGGTTTTGGTCCATATTAACATGATAGCATCCCAGAGCTGCTGCAGATTTATCAGCTGAACATCCATGATGAGAACCTCCTGTTCCACCACATCCCAAAGATGTTCTGTTGGACTGGGATCTGGCGACTGTAGAGACCGTTTGAGTCCACAGAACTCTTTGCCAGGTTCCAGAAACCAGGTTGAGATGATCTGTTCTTTGTGAAGAAGATTCTGCTGGAATGAACCATCAGAAGATGGGTCCACTGTGGTCATGAAGGGATGCAGATGGTCAGCAACAACACCCAGGTAGGTTGTGGTGGTTAAATGATGCTCAGTTGGTGCTGATGGGTCCAAAGTGGGCCAAGAAAATATCCCCCACACCATGACATCACCACCAGCCTGAACCGTTGACCCAAGGCAGGATGGATCCATGGTTCCATGTTCCCTGTTCTTAGCTGACAGAAGTGGAACCAGCTGTGGTCTTCTGCTGCTGTAGAACATCTGCTTCAAGGTTCCAGATGGTGTACCTTCAGAGGTGGTGTTCTCCAAACCTGGTTTGGAACCAGTGGTTATTTGAGCTCCTGCATCCTTTCTATGATCTGGAACCGGTCGACCCATTCTCCTCTGACCTCTGACATCAACAAGAAATCTTCATCCACACAGCTGATGCTCTCTGGATATTTTCTCTTTGGTGATGGGTTAAAATCCCAGTAGATCAGCAGGTTCTGAAATACTCAAGTTGCTGGTACCGCCTAGCACCAACAACCCTGCTGTATTCAAGGTCACGTGGATCCTTTCCTTCTCCATCCTGACGCTCAGTTTGAGCTTCAGGAAGTGGTCTTCACCAGGTCTAGATGCCTAAATGCGATTAGGTGTACCTAATGAAGTGGCTGGCTAAGTATAATTATATTATAATGTGGTTGATCACATGATTTCTCATTTTGAAGCTGTTTAAACAGACTGACATTTTATCACTGTTATAAAACTTAAATGTTAAATTCTGTCTTTTAGATGAACGTTTTATTTGTTTATAATTTTGTATTTCAATAAAAATGATTTGAACATGGTTATAAATTAACATTTAAATTAATTTTAGTATTTTACTGTATCTTACTGTTGAGTCCCTTCATTGATCCACCCCCCCCCCCCCACACAGTTAACAGTAGAAAGGAGAGGGGGTGCCTTAATGACTCGAAACTTTATGAATGTCTGTCCCCCTCAGCTGCATTAATATCCATCATGCTCTGGCCCTCATTATTAGTGGCCCTTATCTGGACCCCTTTTTAAAAAGTCCTGGAGGCGCCCCTGGTTCTGATTTAACTGAACATCTCTGACAGTGTGAGCTGGAAATACGTCAAGCTAACCTGAATGGACCTGTCCACTGGACAGAAACAAGGATCTGTAAAACCTGCTGACCTTTAGTTGAAAGGTCAGAGCGTCCATCAGACAAACTCAGCCAGTGGAAGGCCAGATGTTAAACAGGTCATTAATAGCAGCTGACCTCAGCAGTCAGAGAGCAGTTTAAACAGAGCAGCAGACACTGATTAAAGGTCAGCTCTGCTCAGACATCAGGACTCATTGTCCTCAAAGATCAGGCCAAGCAGAGGAGATGGTCTGTGAATATCAGTGAGCTAAATGTTTAAATGAATCACTACACTGAATAATTAAACCTCTCAGCTCATTAAAATACTGCTCTCTCTGCTGCTGCAGTCTGTCATGTTCACCTGAGATCTCAGGTAACCCCGCCCACCTGCTACCCTCTCAGCTCCGCCCAGCAGGGCCCGTCCGTGTACAGAAACCAGCAAACACCCCGAAAAAACCTGTCAGAAAGCGTCCAGACCCGGAGTTACAGATCCGCCTGGAACCGTGAACAGCTGCTGCCTCAGCGGGTGGTGGCCGCCGCGGTGACACGGCGGCAGGAGCTGTGAGCCGGACGGCCGCAGCCACTTGGTCCCGGAGCTGCTGGAGGTGGAGGCGGTCAGGATGAGGCGAGAGGAGACGGGATAAATGAGAAGAAACTGAGTGGAAGCATGGTACCTGTCTGCCTGGATGGGTCTCCGGTGATCCGGGATCCTGTTCTGGTCCCGACTCCCTGCCACAGAGCCGGAGGGAGGCCTGGGAGAGGAGGCAGGAGGCCCCGCAGGGGGGTGGGGGGTGTTACAGGGATTTTCATTAACGGGACTTTTATTTAAAGAGGCAGCACCCTGAGACAAGAGGCCTCTGTTTTAAACCTTAACCCCTGTCTTCAACTCCAGGTTTGACTCAAATTAAAACATAAATGAAAATTTTACGATTAAATTCAGTTTAATAACTTCACCATAAATAATACTAAATATTCAAAGTGATATTCACATTTATTTATTGTTTCATCCGTTTTTAATAGGTTTGTATTGCTCTTCCCAGGTGTTTCTTGAGTCCTTATTGCTGGTCAGTTCTTAGGGAACTGAATTCAGTCTTCTGGATCATTCAGGTAGAAAAAGATTCTCATGTTTTGTTGACCTAAAACCGGAAAGTTCTGCAGAGAACCAGTTAGGAAAACATTTGAAAAGGTGATTTAAGATCCACAATGGTGATTCATTAAGAGCTGAAAACCTGGAGCTAATCTGAAGGATGATCTCTGAGGTTCTGTTTCCTGGGGAGAGGTTCTCAGCCCTGACACTTCTTCTTTTGTCTTTATTTAATTGATTCTGTACTTTCAGCTCAAATGTTTCTTTGAGTAACACTTTATCGGTGCAAAAAAAAACATTTATGCCTACAGAATATAGAAACAAACAGAGCTGCTGCGCTGTGGAGAACACGTCTTTATTTAGAAAAATAAATAAATCAGCTGGTTTTCCACTGATTCTGCAGGATTTACTGCGTGTTCAAGGAAAAGATGTGCAAAACTGATGTTCTTACAGGAAACAACGAAAGCAGCAGGACTAAAATAATTTTTATCTTTAACAGTCGGGTTCTCTGCTGGTCCAGTTTCACTGACGAGACAAAAACCTTCCTGCAAACAAAGAGCAAAGAAACATTCCAGGCTGATCCAGAACCCTCCCCCAGCAGGGTCACATCACTGTCAGGCACATCGTCCTTCAGCTGGATGAACATGCAGCAGCAAAAACATCAAACTAAACTATAAAACCATAAAAATAAGTCATTTTTAACCAGGAGGCGTTATGTGCCGTTTCAGTTGGACTGTCTTTGGGTTTCTCACAGTTTAGAACCAGACAAATTTAAAACTTTAAACATCAGCAGCAATGAAAATAATTTAAGCAGGAAAAAACAGGATTCATGCACAACTTCCTATAAATACATGAACAGTTGGTTTGTGTTGATCATTTTTTTCATCGGTTGGGAATATTTCTGCCTGGAAGTGAACCCGTCACATGACTGCAGCTGAATCTGGGTGGGCGGGACTCTATCCAGGCCACGCCCCCGTGTTATTGTGGGACGCCTTGGCTCGGATTGTGCGTGATCCGTTCCGCCCGATGGAGAGGAAGGGGCTTGTCTCGGAGGTGATGACGATGCTCGGAATCCGCCCAATTTGGCCTCTCATCACATGACCGTCTGAGACGTCCCCAGTCTGTCCAAGAAGACAAACAGGACTTCAGAACATTGAGACGGAGACACCAGGACAAAGAGATGCTCATATACTCGAAAGAGACATGAGAAAACACATGAAGAAGACACAAACCATCAAAGAAGAAGAAAGGAGAGGAAAGCAGAAGGGACAAATATAACCACACAGAGACGGAGGACACTCGTTAGGACAAACACTGTTGAAGTGATAAAAGGATCAAAAATACAGAAAATTAATGTCTTATTCCTAATAAAAAAATGAAGAATCTTCATCACTCACATTTGAGATGCTGTTGCGTTCGTTGAGTCCTCCCATGGAGATGGTGTCATACGATGTCTGAAGGAGAAAAGGAAATCAGATACAAGCTACCAAAGATTTCATCACCAAAGGTTTTTATTCCTAAATTAGATCCCCAAGTTGGCCTGGGTGTTAGCTCCTAGCATCACAAGCAGAACATGTAAAGACATCAGAGGACAATGTCTGCAGCCTCAGCCAGTCTTCTTCTAGGATCCATGGCTTCAACAGTCCGCTGCTGGTACCTCACTCTGCAGAGTCATGTGACTTCAGCCAATCAAAGCATCAGTTCTGGAACAATGTTAAAACGTCTCCTGGAAAGCTGAGCTGTGACTACTATCTTCTGGTTTTTCTCCTCCCACTTCCTGTCTGGAACAAACCTGAGAACACGACAGAAACAGCCTCAAACAGCTCTGAAGGGTCCAGGAGGAAGGACTTCAACAGATGCTGATCACCAGAGACCCAGAACCAGGAGGTGCTGTAAAGACAGCATGAATCAGTCTTTCAGGTCCATGTAAGAGAGCTGGAGAAGAAGGTCTCACCAGAGGTCAAACAGCAGATTTAGGAAAAACAGTCCAGCTTTCATCCTGGACCAGGTCTTCATCCTGGATCAGATCTTCATCCTAGTATAAATGTTTTAAAATGGATGAAAGTTGGATTGACTAGGAGAAAGAAAACCTTTGGAATAAAGGACTGGTACCTCTTGCTGCGGTCCATATGAAGGAGTGTTCTGTTGGTTCCTGCAGCTGCTATTAGGATCAGAAACAGTTAAGTAAGTTCTGCTCAGTGAGGGTTGTCTGATGTGGTCTTGATGGGTTCATCAAGCTAGAATCTCAGATTCTACAGTAGTTTACTTTGTGTGAAGCAGTTGGTACAGGAATTCCCACCGACAGTATTGGTCACTCAGAATCAGAACCTCAGAATCAGAACCAGCTTTACTGGACTGTTGCACAAACAAGGAATTTGACCTCCGAAGCTCCAGCTGTGAGCTTGATTGAGTTTCTCCTCCTCATGGTGGACCACCGTTTCCAGATTGATGTCATCTGCTCCACTCTGGCTTTCACCGACAGACTGGGCCCCCCACCCTGGTCCTGCTGGAACTGAGGATGGTGTTACTGAGGATGGTGAGGGGAGTTGATGTGGAGGGTGATCTCTGGAAGTCCAACATCATCTCCACAGTCTTGAGATGGTTAAGCCCCACATGGTTCTGCCCGCACCAGTGGACCAGCCGATCCACCTTCAGCAGAGAATCATGGTCTTCAGAAGACCTGGGACTCTGGAATATTTACCAGGAGAGGGGATTTGGACTGGTCCCACCACACACAGATCTCAGAGTAGGCCATCGACTACTAGGAGTGCTTGGTCTGATTTCAGAAGAAGTAGATGTGGAAGGGATGTCCAAGGACCTATTGGAAGCAAAGGGATGGACAGATGGATGGACGAATGGATGGATGGATAGATGGATGGACGAATGGATGGATGGATAGATGGATGGACGGATGGATGGATGGACGGATGAATGGATGGATGGATGCACGGACGGATGGATGGACGGACGGACGGATGGATGAATGGACGGATGGATAGATGAATGGATGGATGGATGGACGGACAGACGGACGGATGAATGGATGGATGTTAGATGGAACAACTGCATTGAGGCTACTTGACCTAAATGTCTGACCGTAACACCAGATCTGCTGCTGACTCTGTCGCTCTGACAGAAGTTTACCTTTTCAAAGATGCCCGAGTCGAGGTTCTTCAGCTTGGACTTGAAGCTGGAGGAGTGTTTGAAGTTGGGCAGCTCGGCGGTGTCTCGGCTGATGTCACAGGAAACCTGTCGGCTGGCCGGTCGGGAACCCGAACTAGACAGGTCGGCCTCGGTGTCCGTCAAACCCTGCAAAGGGAACCGACTTCATTCAAGCAAGTTCACAGATTCTTCTTGTTTTCAAAGGAAATGATGTCTGGAGCTCACTGATTCGCTGTCGGAGACAGAAGAGAGGCGAGACTTGGCGGTGCTCTGCCTCCTGTACTGGCTGCTGATGTCGGAGCTCTGACTGGTCACAGTGGAGCGGCGGGTCGATATGAAGCTGCTGCTGGTCGAGCGCATGTCGCGGAGACGGACGCAGAGCAGGACACCCAGACACGGGATGTACTTGGCCAAAGCTATCCTAAAAGAAGAGAAGAAAAATTTCACTCTCTGTGACCTGATTACCTGGGTCACATTTCAGTGGTGCCTTTGGTCTTAGATCCATGGATCCACGGGTCAGCTGTCCTCGTGTCCGTGGATCCCTGGATCCTCGGACACCGAGGCTGACCCGTGCATCCGCGGATCCAAATTCCTGCCAAAGATTAAATAACCATGTTTGACCAGAAGAGAGGAGACATCATTCTGAGGATTTATGGAACAGAACAAACTGAGCACATTGATTATCTGTAACTGAGTCATTTAACCAAACCCTTCGAGAACATAAAACACTAAGAATATTAGAGTCTCTTTTAAATGTTTCCAGCAACAAACAAAGAAAAATCTTGATTTTCTCCATTTTAAGCTTTCTAGACCTTGACCAGTCCATGTCCTTTGATAAGTCATCATGTGTGGGTGTTTAATTGTCTATGGCCCAGTTCACATCCACTAGGAAGTGATTATTTCAGACAAGCTTTTACCCAGATTAACAGAACCATTAAATACTGAATCAGTCCGATGCTTCACTGCGATCAGAAAGGTCGGGTTACAGCTGGAGGACATTTTCATTTGGTGCTCATGAAATTTTACATAAAGGAGGAGATGTTTGCTCCAGTTCCTGTTAATCTTCATCATTTACGTCACGTAACATTGGACCCAGCCTTTGAAAGTTTATCCTTCAGTCAAAATTTAAACCAGTTTTTGTCGCCAGTTGGAAAAAAAAGATGTTCAATATTTTTAATTTAGAACAGAACAAATATTGAATTATTGCAGTAAGGAGTGTGCTGTGCTTTAATTGTTAATTAGGTTGGGATTTTGACACATTTTTACATTGAAGTAATAATAAAATAATAAAGTTTCTTATTGTAAAGTGATTGAGATGAGATGTGTTTTAATGTTGCGCTATATAAATAAACTTATTTAAGGTAAAACACTAATCAATCTGATTATTAATAAAACTACAAAACTAAAGCTTTAAAACTGTGTTGGTGCTTTTATTCTGTGTCCTAACCAGAGCCGGCCCAAGGCAAAAGCACTCTAGGCTGCTGCTTAGAGACACCAGTCCAGCAGGGGGCCCCCAGGAGTTCTGAAGTTCCCACACAGAACGTGAAAAAAAGAAAATATAAAATAATTTATTCAAAGTTTCAAATGTAAATGTATTTAGGATTTGAGAAATAAAACAGAGGAAGCTGTTCAGAGTTCGATGATCATGCTAACAGTAATAATTTAATCAGTAGTTTGATCATTTCTGCTGCTTGTGTCGTACTTCATGGATAACTGCAAACCAATCACTGAATGGTAATGGGTCCCTCTGCCCCCGCCCCGCTAACTCAGCACCGGGACCCCTGTGGGGGTGTTACCTGTACTTTGGGTGTGTGATGGCGTAGATGATGGGGTTGTGGATGGCCGAGGCCTTGGCGATGACGGCGGGCACCGAGTTCATGTAGGGAGTCAACATGTCTGCGTACCTGCAGCAGGAGGAACCAGAACATGGGTCAGATCCACATACTTCATTAACCCTCACCTGTGACTGCCAGGAGCCAATCAGAGGGCCTGGCTGATTCATACCAGAGTAACAATGCTGATCAGAACTGGAGCAGAAATTATAAAGTCTATCTTAACGATGCCAGAATTAAGATTTTTTTATATTTTATCACAAGTGGCTATTTTCTCCGCTCTGACTTGCAGGCCAACTGGGCTCAATATAGAGTGCTATTAAATCTCTGAGTGCCGGTTTGTTAAGTCTCTAAGCTGCTGCTCTCAGGTAACAGTTCTAACTTCCTCCTCATCACGGTATACATCACTGTCTAAATCTTTACTTTATGAACTCAAATTCCGACTGAAGACTTTGCTTTCATTACTCTGTTCTTGGGGGGACTCTGAGTTAAGCATCATTCCAAACACATCATTACTTTTCCTCAACCTTCAGCTTGATTTTTTACACATTTCATTTCTGACTTGGAAATGAGCAGAACGATCATGAACCGAGAGCCTGAAGACAACTGAAAGCCAAGTTGTGGGTTTGTGTGCTGTCTGATGTAGTAAAACGTTACCCGGCGAAGGCGGTGAGGGCGACGGAGGAGTAGGGCGACCAGGAGATGACGTAGAGCAGGATGACGATCAGAGCGATCTTTGCCATCTTCCACTCGTTCTGCAGCCGGTGGAAACTCTTTACCGTGTCCCGAGTGCTGCTGTGACTGTGGGTGCTGCCGCTGATCTTCCCCACCGCCCTGCAGACGCAAACACACACCTCACATCTCCAATCCGACACCAACAGAACGCAATCAGAACTGGGGCAAACAATTGGACTGACCGGTTGGTGGTGCGGATGGCTCTGTAGATGAAGACGTAGCAGTAGATGATGATGAAGAGCGGCAGGAAGAAGACGAAAATGAAGAGCAGCATGGTGTAGGCTCGCACCGACGGGGTGAAGGTCATGTAGTCCCACGTACAGGAAGTCAGGAGGCCCTCGGGGACGTAGGCGCCTGACGGGCGAGAGACATTAACACAAACAGACAGAGAGAGAGAGGCTCAGAGCTTCTGAGGCTGATTTTCTGGAGGATGAGTCTTTGTTGTGTTGCTGTTCTTGTGTTGTTGTCATTGTTGTTGTGTTGTCGCTGTGTTGGTTTGTCGTGTTGTTGTGTTGTTAATATTGCTGTGTTGTGTTGTTGTGGTTGCCGATGTGCGCTCTCACTCCAGCCGAAGAATGGCGGCAGGCTCCAGCCCATGGAGTACACCCACACCAGCATGAGGATGAGGAGGGCCCGTTTCCGTGTCAACACACCGATGGAGGTCAGAGGGTGCGTGATGACGAAGTAACGATCGATGGCAATCACCATCAGCGTAATCATGGAGCAGATCCCAAAGAGAGCGCCACAGAAGGCGTACAGCTCGCAGCCTGCAGAGAAGAAAGGAACAGGCCAACAGGCTGGTTCTGATATTGAAAGGACCCTTAGAGAACAAACTGAACTCCAGCACTTGTCTGGCTCCTCTCAACTGGAGTCCAATATGTTTCATTTGAAGGTTGTTGGAGGCAAAAGAGGAAGACTTCATCACTGATTTTATTTTTAACTGAATGAAGCTGAAGCTGCAGGAAGAATCAGTCCGAATCTCCATTTAACCTGAAGGTCTACAGTAGTTAAACTTAACTGCAGTGGTTGAATGTTCCTGTTTTCATATTTTTCATTTGCAGAACCTTTACAGGATGGACAGTTCCAGAACCAGAACCAGTTTGTCAGAGCCTGCTCAGCGACCCATGAATCTGCACTAAATGGTCACAAAATCAACTAGAACGAGTACAAGAAGTTATGAAAAGGGTCCAAGCCCTCCTCAGCTGGCCCATTCCTCCTGGTTCCCCACCAGCAGACATCATCTTTTCTTCAAGACAACCTAGTGGATGGTTTCCTAAAGAATCCCATCAGCTGCTGAAACCCTGCAGATATGGTCCTGTGTGTTATACAAGCAGCTCACTGGACCCACCTCACCATGACTGCTGACAGATCTGATGGAGATGAAGAAACTATAAATAAATCTGAGATTGTTTGCTTCCTGCCGCCTCAATTAAAGGTCTCTTTGGCTTTAATAAGCCAATTTAGAGAGCCCCCTAGTGTTTAACCTCTGTAAACACATGCTGAATATGTTCTTGGTCCAGTAGAAAGGACTCTGCACTGAGAAGAAAACAAGACAGTCTAAAACTAAATTCAGATCCTTCTCAAAATATTAGCATATTGTGATAAAGTTCATTATTTTCCATAATGTCATGATGAAAATTTAACATTCATATATTTTAGATTCATTGCACACTAACTGAAATATTTCAGGTCTTTTATTGTCTTAATACGGATGATTTTGGCATACAGCTCATGAAAACCCAAAATTCCTATCTCACAAAATTAGCATATAATTAAAAGGGTCTCTAAACGAGCTATGAACCTAATCATCTGAATCAACGAGTTAACTCTAAACACCTGCAAAAGATTCCTGAGGCCTTTAAAACTCCCAGCCTGGTTCATCACTCAAAACCCCAATCATGGGTAAGACTGCCGACCTGACTGCTGTCCAGAAGGCCACTATTGACACCCTCAAGCAAGAGGGTAAGACACAGAAAGACATTTCTGAACGAATAGGCTGTTCCCAGAGTGCTGTATCAAGGCACCTCAGTGGGAAGTCTGTGGGAAGGAAAAAGTGTGGCAGAAAACGCTGCATAACGAGAAGAGGTGACCGGACCTTGAGGAAGATTGTGGAGAAGGGCCGATTCCAGACCTTGGGGGACCTGCGGAAACAGTGGACTGAGTTTGGAGTAGAAACATCCAGAACCACCGTGCACAGGCGTGTGCAGGAAATGGGCTACAGGTGCCGCATTCCCCAGACCTGGGCTACAGAGAAGCAGCACTGGACTGTTGCTCAGTGGTCCAAAGTACTTTTTTCGGATGAAAGCAAATTCTGCATGTCATTCAGAAATCAAGGTGCCAGAGTCTGGAGGAAGACTGGGGAGAAGGAAATGCCAAAATGCCAGAAGTCCAGTGTCAAGTACCCACAGTCAGTGATGGTCTGGGGTGCCGTGTCAGCTGCTGGTGTTGGTCCACTGTGTTTTATCAAGGGCAGGGTCAATGCAGCTAGCTATCAGGAGATTTTGGAGCACTTCATGCTTCCATCTGCTGAAAAGCTTTATGGAGATGAAGATTTCATTTTTCAGCACGACCTGGCACCGGCTCACAGTGCCAAAACCACTGGTAAATGGTTTACTGACCATGGTATCACTGTGCTCAATTGGCCTGCCAACTCTCCTGACCTGAACCCCATAGAGAATCTGTGGGATATTGTGAAGAGAACGTTGAGAGACTCAAGACCCAACACTCTGGATGAGCTAAAGGCCGCTATCGAAGCATCCTGGGCCTCCATAAGACCTCAGCAGTGCCACAGGCTGATTGCCTCCATGCCACGCCGCATTGAAACAGTCATTTCTGCAAAAGGATTCCTGACCAAGTATTGAGTGCATAACTGTACATGATTATTTGAAGGTTGACGTTTTTTGTATTAAAAACACTTTTCTTTTATTGGTCGGATGAAATATGCTAATTTTGTGAGATAGGAATTTTGGGTTTTCATGAGCTGTATGCCAAAATCATCCGTATTAAGACAATAAAAGACCTGAAATATTTCAGTTAGTGTGCAATGAATCTAAAATATATGAATGTTAAATTTTCACCATGGCATAATGGAAAATAATGAACTTTATCACAATATGCTAATATTTTGAGAAGGACCAGTATATGGCAGCGTTGACCCAAAATTTAAAAACCTTGTTAAAATTGCAGGAATTGTCAAAATAATCTCAAATTACTCCAAAAACATCTATAGATTTTTTGTAAAACTATCTTCAGTATTTTATGGGACACAAATTGCTCCACTTTGTTGCGCCCCCTACTGTTGGATGTCTGCTTAAAAGGATAGAAGACTTCAAAATCATGTTTCTGGTTATGATTAATAATTTCATCCAACCTCAGATGCAGTAAGAATCATAAAGCTGTGATTTAGAATCAACAAGATGGCGCCGCAGATGGTCGCCTCGGCGTGTTGGTGCGCATTGTTTTGTTTTGTTTTTTGCTTTAAAACGGTCTTCTGTGATGGTACCCGGAGCTCTCTCACCAGAGAAGAACTCATGAACATCAGGGCTACTACACCAGAGGAGTTATTTCCAACATTTCTACCTACTGCTCTGGAATATTTGGACATTCTGGTCAAAGGTGCGCTCACCTTTGTTCACGCGGTGAAACGCCGGAAGAGAGGGAAACGGGCTGGGGTGCTGGTACGACTTCACCAGCATGGACTACGAACACCGTTACCTGGAATATTTCTCTCTAACGTGCGCTCACTTCCCAACAAAATGGAGGAACTACAACTGTTGTTGGGGAAAAACAGGGACTTTTATTCATCGGCAGTTTTGTGCTTCACGGAGACGTGGCTGTGTGGATTAATACCGGACTCTGCGATGCAGCTGGCAGGATTCCAGCTCTACAGAGCGGACAGAGACACGGAACTCTCCGGCAAAGCGAAAGGTGGAGGAATCTGTTTTTACCTCAACAGTGGTTGGTGCAACGACGTGACAGTGATTCAGCAGCACTGTTCTCCAGACCTGGAATCATTCATCATAAACTGTAAGCCTTTCTATTCCCCCCGTGAGTTCGCTTCGTTCATCCTGGTCGGTGTTTACATCCCGCCGCAAGCTAACGTGCAGGTCGCACAGCGCATGCTCGCCGACCAGATACTGAGTGTGGAGCGGACCAACCCGGACTCCTTAGTAATCGTCGCTGGTGACTTTAACAAAGGTAATCTGACCCACGAACTTCCCAAATATAGACAGTTTATAAAATGTCCGACCAGAGAGGACAACATTCTGGATCACTGTTACACCACCATCAGAGACGCTTATCACGCCGTCCCACGTGCTGCACTGGGCCAATCCGACCACATCATGGTCCACCTGATTCCTGCATACAGGCAGAAACTAAAGCTCTGCAAACCTGTTGTGAGGACGACAAGGAAGTGGAGCAGTGAGGCTGTGGAGAATCTCCAGGCGTGTTTAGGCTGTACAGACTGGGATGTGTTCAGGACTACTACCAACAGTCTGGACGAGTACACAGAGGCTGTGACTTCCTACATCAGCTTCTGTGAGGACAGCTGTGTACCATCATGCACCAGGGTGAGTTACAACAACGACAAACCCTGGTTCACAGCTAAACTCAGAAGGTTAAGACTGGATAAGGAAGAGGCCTTCAGGAGTGGGGACAAAGACATATACAGAGAGGTGAAGTACAAGTTTGGCAAGGCAGTAAAAGAGGCCAAACGACTGTACTCTGAGAAGCTCCAAATCCAGTTCTCAGCCAACGACTCTGCGTCTGTCTGGAAAGGGCTCAAGCAAATCACCAACTACAAGCCGAAAGCCCCCCACTCCATCAACGACCGACGCCTCGCCAACGACCTGAACGAGTTCTACTGCCGCTTTGAAAGACAAAGGGACAGTCCTGCAACCATCTCCCACGACGCCCCCCAACAGCTGCAGCCACAATCCACCACCCCCACCTCCCCAACCTCAAGAGGGGCCTTGGCACCTCCAACCCCCACCAGCCCCCTACCCACGCCGAGGACGGCTCTTTCCATCCAGGAGAGGGACGTCAACAAACTCTTCAGGAGACAGAACCCCCGGAAAGCTGCTGGTCCGGATTCTGTCTCACCTGCCAGCCTGAAGCACTGCGCTGATCAGCTGTCTCCAGTCTTCACAGACATTTTTAACACCTCACTGGAGACATGTCATGTGCCAGCCTGCTTCAAGTCCTCCACCATCGTCCCTGTTCCCAAGAAGCCAAGGACCACAGGGCTTAATGACTTCAGACCCGTCGCCCTGACCTCTGTGGTGATGAAGTCCTTTGAGCGCCTTGTGCTCTCACACCTAAAAGACATCACCGACCCCCTCCTGGACCCCCTGCAGTTTGCCTACAGAGCCAACAGGTCTGTAGATGATGCAGTCAACCTAGCCCTTCACTTCATCCTCCGGCACCTGGACTCCACAGGAACCTATGCCAGGATCCTGTTTGTGGATTTCAGCTCTGCCTTCAACACCATCGTCCCAGTTCTGCTACAGGAGAAGCTCTCCCAGCTGAGTGTGCCCGACTCCACCTGCAGGTGGATCACTGACTTCCTGTCTGACAGGAAGCAGCGCGTGAGGCTGGGGAAGCACGTCTCTGACTCCCTGACCATCAGCACCGGTTCCCCCCAAGGCTGTGTTCTCTCTCCTCTGCTCTTCTCCCTGTACACCAACAGCTGCACCTCCAGTCACCAGTCTGTCAAGCTTCTGAAGTTTGCGGACGACACCACCCTGATCGGACTCATCTCTGATGGTGACGAGTCCGCATACAGATGGGAGGTGGACCATCTGTTGGACTGGTGCAGCCAGAACAACCTTGAGCTCAACGCTCTAAAGACAGTGGAGATGGTTGTGAACTTCAGGCAGAACCCAGCCCCACCTGCCCCCATCACCCTCTGTGACTCCACAATTGACACTGTGGAATCTTTCCGCTTCCTGGGAACCATCATCTCCCAGGATCTCAAGTGGGAGCCAAACATCAGCTCCCTCATCAAGAAAGCCCAGCAGAGGATGTTCTTCCTGCGGCAGCTGAAGAAATTCAACCTGCCAAAGACTATGATGGTGCACTTCTACACAGCCATCATTGAGTCCATCCTCACCTCCTCCATCACCATCTGGTACGCCGCTGCTACAGCCAAGGATAAGGGCAGGCTGCAGCGTGTCATTCGGTCTGCTGAGAAGGTGATTGGCTGCAGTCTACTGTCGCTCCAGGAACTGTACACCTCCAGGACCCTGAAGCGGGCAGGGAAGATTCTGGCTGATCCCTCCCACCCCGGTCACAGACTCTTTGAGACTCTCCCCTCTGGCAGGAGGCTGCGGTCCATCCGGACCAAAACCTCACGCCACAAGAACAGTTTTTTCCCATCTGCCACCAGCCTGGTTAACAAAGCCCGGAAACCACACTGACACTCTCCCTTTCCCCCACACCCCCCCTTTTTTTGCTGACAGGACACCTGTAACCTGTAACTCTATGAGTTACATTAACGCTCAGCTTGGACTCCTGCTTTACTTGCACAATGATCACCTGCACTGTTGTATTGCTCTTGCATCTTATACTGCTCTATATTTACTCTCACTCACTTAAAACTGTGCACATATATTTATATTATATTGTAGATATGTTTGTACTGTTTAATTTGTATTGTATTGCACCGACTACGCCAAAACAAATTCCTTGTATGTCCAAAAACGTACTTGGCAATAAAGCTTTTCTGATTCTGATTCTGATTCTGATTTTGGCCCCTGTGTTGGAGGATGAGGGGCCTCTCTCGTGTCACTCAGGAGCCCACAGCCCCACATGTTGGAGGTGGTTTCCAGCCGTACCTTTCTCTCCAAAGATCCACCTCTTGTGCATGCTGGTGGTGAAGAAGATGGGGGACTGAGTGATGCACATCAGCAGGTCGGTGATGGCCAGGTTGATGATGAACATGTTGGCTGGAGTCCGCAGACTGCGGCTCCTGCAGAACACACACACACAGGCAGTCAGATGGTCAGGACGTTCACCATGAAGCAAGCAGAGCTTCACTCCAGATCTTTAAACGTCCAGGATCCAGTTTCATCTGCTGACCTTCTGATACATAAATTCTGGTTTGGGTTTTCATATTTTATACAATATCAATACGTATAATAGGATGACATGAGTTTCTAGTACCAATGAAGTTGTCCTTCAGTCTCTGATGTTATTTGGGTTTACAACCTTTTTCAGAATTCATCACTTTGAGTCTTTGGATCATTTTCAGATCTTTGTTTGGTCTCCTGGACGAATCATCATTGACTCGTGTCTACATTAACTACGTGTTGTCTATAGCTTTAGGAGGCGACCGTGGGAAGAAAAGTCGTCTTGCAGTGTGAAAGCAGCTTCCTCCTGCCACGTGTCGATCTACCCCTGGGCAAGGCATTTAACCTCATGTTGCCCACTGACCTGCGTGTCGGCATATGTGTGAGTGGGTGAATGTGGCTCTAGTGTGACGCCAGTGGGGGGGTCACACCTGGACCATCAGTGGAGCTCTGTCTGAATCAGTCCACCCTTCATTAACTAATTCCTGACAATAAGACATTTTATAATGCAGAAATGCACCATAAAGAGCGGTTGCTTCCAGATAGATGACTCATGTAGCCTTCACTTAAGAAATTAACCCAGGGGCCACAAGTCTTCTCCTGCTGTCAGGAAAATCTTAGATGATTTAGTGACGTGTTTCAAGGTTTGTTTCATTTGGTCTTAAATGGCTCTCTAAAGAGCTCTCTTTACTTGGAATGAGCCTTTCTTGGGTATCTTCAGAACCCCATGAACATTTTCAGGAGATTTCAACCTTCTGGGCTGAATGTGGTGGTTCTGGACAATCAGGGTCACAGTTTGTTTTATTTAAAGAACTACAGGGGTTGGACAAAGAAATTGAAACACCTGGTTTTACACCACAATAATTTATTAGTATGGTGTAGGGCCTCATTTTGCGGCCAATACAGCATCAATTCATCTTGGGAATGACATATACAAGTCCTGCACAGTGGTCAGAGGGATTTTAAGCCATTCTTGCAGGATAGTGGCCAGGTCACTACGTGATACTGGTGGAGGAAAACGTTTCCTGACTCGCTCCTCCAAAACACCCCAAAGTGGCTCAATAATATTTAGATCTGGTGACTGTGCAGGCCATGGGAGATGTTCAACTTCACTTTCATGTTCATCAAACCAATCTTTCACCAGTCTTTCTGTGTGTATTGGTGCATTGTCATCCTGATACACGGCACCGCCTTCAGGATACAATGTTTGAACCATTGGATGCACATGGTCCTCAAGAATGGTTTGGTAGTCCTTGGCAGTGACGCGCCCATCTAGCACAAGTATTGGACCAAGGGAATGCCATGATATGGCAGCCCAAACCATCACTGATCCACCCCCATGCTTCACTCTGGGCATGCAACAGTCTGGGTGGTACGCTTCTTTGGGGCTTCTCCACACCGTAACTCTCCTGGATGTGGGGAAAACATTAAAGGTGGACTCATCAGAGAACAATACATGTTTCACATTGTCCACAGCCCGAGATTTGCACTCCTTGCACCATTGAAACCGACGTTTGGCATTGGCATGATTGACCAAAGGTTTGGCTATAGTAGCCTGGCCGTGTATATTGACCCTGTGGAGCTCCTGATGGACAGTTCTGGTGGAAACAGGAGAGTTGAGGTGCACATTTAATTCTGCAGTGATTTGGGAAGCCATGGTTTTATGTTTTTTGGATCCAATCCGGGTTAGCACCCGAACATCCCTTTCAGACAGCTTCCTCTTGCGTCCACAGTTAATCCTGTTGGATGTGGTTCATCCTTCTTGGTGGTATGCTGACATTACCCTGGATATCGTGGCTCTTGATACATCACAAAGACTTGCTGTCTTGGTCACAGATGCACCAGCAAGACGTGCACCAACAATTTGTCCTCTTTTGAACTCTGGTATGTCACCCATAATGTTGTGTGCATTTCAATATTTTGAGCAAAACTGTGCTCTTACCCTGCTAATTGAACCTTCACACTCTGCTCTTACTGGTGCAATGTGCAATCAATGAAGACTGGCTACCAGGCTGGTCCAATTTAGCCATGAAACCTCCCACACTAACATGACAGGTGTTTCAGTTTCATTGTCCAACCCCTGTAGTTGAGCCTGAATGTTGAGGTTTGACTCTAAATGAAATTATTTTTATAAAAACCAAATGAAGCTGAAGTTTCTCACAGCTTGAGTAAAGTAAAAATTAATTGTTTTTTTAGTATTTTTTTAGTTCAAGTTTAAAACTTTTCATCAGAGAGTTTTTTTTTTTTTCAGGTATACTTAAACAATCTGGTGCTGATTGGGCCCCAAAGATCCAGATTAAATTAATGTATTCATTCATTTTAAAACATTTGTGCAAAAACTAAAACATTTTGCTTTGATTTATAAGTTAATACATAGAAAGCTAAAATAAATCCAGCTTCAGCGACACCAGATCTAGAAGAAAACAGCAGATTTTAACATTTTACTTTCAATTATAATAAAACCATTTATTTGTTATAATGATGCAAATCTAAAGGATTTAACTATTTATAAAACAATTCAGATGAGAATATTTATGGTTTCTTGTTCTTATTTTAGGATGGAAAATCCGGTTCATCTTTCTGTGAGAAAGAGTCTGGATCAGAACCATCCGAGGAGCAGTAAAACCTTTTCAAAGGAATATTAAAATGTTCAATCAATGAAACAGACGTCATAACCGGGGCGGACTTCCATGGAAGACGGATCAAGACCTCGTTCTGGAAATGTATCGACAGAACTGCTCTTGTTTAAACAAGAGGTTGGAAACGGTTTTCTCAGACAAAGACGTTCTCTGAGCAGAGATGGATGGGCTTGTTCAATAACTGGAGGTGACTCGTTAACGAAGGACAGAGAATTGTAATTGTTCTGATCCAACCCAACAGGAAGTCCACATCTTAAAGGTGTTTTTCACCTCTAAAATTACTAATATCAGATCTTTTTACTTTTTTACTAGAAGCCACTGAAATGTCCTTGTAGCAATTTAGTGACAAAAAAAACATCTTCATGTCCTCATGAACTTTTTCTTGTGTAATTATTTAGCATTTTTTAAATATTTCTTCATAATTTATAGACCTAAATTTGGATATGTTCTTCGAAATGTCAACGCTAAAGCTCCAGTAGCTGTTAAAAAAATTATTATTATTAATCCTCTCAGTACAGATCAGATGACATCAGTCATTTCTCCTTTGTTTGTAAAAAAAAGGTCTTATTAACATTTAATTCCATTATTTCAAAGTAAAAATCAAAGAAAAGTCTCTCAGTCATCTGAATTCAGCAGAATCATTAAAAATCCCTAATTTCATTTTGAAATATAAGAAGTAAATAGATCATTTTAAATTGTGGCAATAATGTAAACAGTATTTTATTTACATCCCTTGTCACAAATGATTTTTCAAACTAAGATGCAGCTTCTTCTGTTGGACTTCCTGTTTTTTGATGTTATAAACAGATTTTTAATGACTGAATTATTTTTAAATTAAACGTTTAATAAAAATGTATCAGATGTTTTCAGGACCTCTGGTGGCGCCGCGAACAGTTATGACCATATTTGGTCGCAGGAAGTGACGTCTCAGTACCTGCTGAAGGCGTAAATAACCAGAAAGTTTCCGACCACGCCCGTGATGCCGATGGCGAGGATGACAGAGCCGATGGTGTAGTGGGCGTGGTCAGGGACATCCACGGTGGGGAACGGGTGTGGGCGCTGGGCCTCCATCGCCACCTGCAGGACAAAACACATAATTACAGGTCGCTGTGACGTAGCTCAGTTTATGGATCAAACCACTGATTAAATGTTGAAGAACAGCTGATGCCCGTAAATCTTCTGCTGAACGGTTCGGTTCTGTGAGGAATCTACTGAAGTTGCAGATGAATCCACAACATTCACAGACCTTCATAATCATCAGCTATCTGCATTTTGTCCTTCTGATGTCCTAACATTGAAGCTAACTAACCTTCACAGAGCGTCCTTCTTCTGTTGGACAATAATCACGCTGCAGCCTCATGGAACCAGACATGGAGAAATCAGATCTAAACCAGAGGTCACCAGAATAATCCACTGGTTCTTGTCGGTCCCATATCCACAGGAACCTTCTTCCTCAAACACTAAACGAAATATTTTAACAGCATCTTGTCGTCAGGCAGTGATGGGAACACGGGTGAAAGCCTCTCAGAAAAAGTTGGAACAAAGTAGAAATTAGAAGTTTGGACTTTAATGTTTCATGTTTCTGTTTCTCACCTAAATTCATCAGGATGCAAAACGTTCCATAAAAAGATGTTCCAGAAGCTTCAGTTTATTATCTTCTCATTCCTTCTCTAAACAACTACAAACATCCTCCAACAAACATCTGGAGAACTGATCCATCTGATCCGTGTTCCCAGAGGTCCTGGATGGTTTCATCAAGTTCTGCTCTGCAGAGGGAAGAATCTGCAGATCCTTCCAGTCTTTATTAATCATTTCCTGATTTAAATGTTCTAATTAAATATCCACTGAAGATATTTGGTCCTCTAAGACTCCCACTCCTTAATGTCTTTCAGCAGCTCTTTGCAGCCTGAATCCAGAAGCAGTATACGACTGTTTTACTCAATCGTGGGATTTACATAAACATTTCAAACTAAAATGAATGACATGATCTGTATTATATCAGGAAAACCTGCAGTTGCATTAATCTAGTTGACAATTTTAGTTGCAATCAACTCTAATTTTCCTCATGCTTCTCTTTCTTCTGATTAAGATGTTCTCATTATTTTCTACAAGCTTCAGCATCTCAGACACTCCGACCCATATCGTCTGTGGGCATCAAGGGGAGGGAGAGTTCCTCCAACTGGTCAGATCTGTTATTTCCACGCAGAGCATGAACGCATCGAAGTAAAAAGCCAATTAAACAGTGCAGCCATGCAGTTCTTGGTGATGCCAAGTTACAGTGTAACTGGTATAAAACCTTGGTCTCCCAGGAACCTGCCCATGGCTGGACCCAACATGTGTTTACAGCATCATCATCTTCATCATCTTCTCCCTTTATGAGCAGCTCTACAGGAACATCTGCTCCTGAACGCCCCTGATGACTACAGAAGAAGCTTCCAGCAAGTCTCCAGACCGTTATTTAAAATGACATGTGAGCTACATGCACACATCAGTCAGCCTGGTGTGAAGATCTTTGTGTGATGGTCCACATCTCCTGCTATGACCCATAGAACCTGATAAAACACTGTGAGGAAGCTCAGAGCTCCAAACAGACGACTGATGAAGGACCCACTGATGATGATGATGGAGTCTGAGATGTAACAGGAGGAGTAGCAGCCAACCTAGGACACATCTCCACCTTCCTGACTGAAACACGTTCCCTGATGAAGCTCTGCAGGTTCCCAGCTGGTTGCTCCTGTTTCCAGGCTTTAAACCTTAAAAGGTTCTAACAGGCTCTGATAGGTTCTGTTCACTGGAAGCTTCACTAATATCTTGGATCCTGTCTAGTAGTGAACCTGTTTCACTCTGTGTCTCAGTATCAAACCTTGTTTCTCATTCCAGTCACTTTGTGTCTTATTTTAACTGCGTTTCCTCTGCAGGAACGTTTCCCAGGAACCAAGCTAGATTCTCACAGACACTCCTCTCTCTTCTCCATCTGCTCTGCAGGAACCAGATCCAGATCAGAGAACCAGGGTAGAAATGTATTCCTGAAGAGTGTTCCTCTGATTAAAGCTACCCTGAATCTTCAGGATGAGCTCTGTGGAGGAAAGGAGCTGGTTGGATATTCCAGATGTTAGATTTCTGGGTCAACTTCTCTGCAGCTCATTTTATCCAATAAGAATTCATTTAACGTCAATAACTAGAAGTTCTGTTTGCAAAAACAACATTTAAAGCAGGTTCTGATGTGAAGTGATTTCATTCTGCTAAATCAGTAAAATCGCTCTGAACTCGGAGAAAGTTTTAATCAAATTACCGTCAGCTGCAATAAGAACGGTCTAGTCAAAGTCATGGTTCAGATGCTTAAATATCTGTATATTTTCATAGGCAGTCGTTAGCAGTTGGGTGGGTTGGATCAGTTCAAACAATCCGACTGCAATCAGATTCTAAAGATTCTTCAGGTTTGTTTCGGGTCGGATATAAATATATATAATATAGCCGGCTCTGTCTGCAGCGGACAGTTTTGATTTAGCTTTGGTAAAAACATTATTTTCTCTGGACACTTCTCCTGTGTGAAGCAGCAACATTCCTGCCGGCAGGACTGAGGAGCGACTCTCAGGACCAGAGGAGGCCCTTTTTCAGCATCCTGAGGAGATCTGGGTTCAGGGTGACAAACTTTCAGGAGCTGGAGGTCAAAACAGTCAAATGAATCCTTTGGGTCCATTTATGGAGGTTTTGTCTGTTTGATGTTTGTGTTAAATTCAAATTTTATTTTCTGTGCAGGTTGAGTCTCTGATGTTTATTTCTGTTTTTTCCTGTTTCTGCACTTAGTTCTAGTTAGTTCTGGTCGGGTAAACCTTTCTTCAGTCCACTTATGGAAGAAGCTGAAGCCTCCTGAGAGCCTCTCAGTGTGGCCCTCCTCCGTGATGCTGATCAGCTCCTACATGAACCTAACATTAGTCCAGCTGAGTAGAAAGTGGGTCACTGACCCGCGGGAGGATCACTGGACTGAATGGATGAGTTAAAGGTTCCTCATGCTGCGCTGGAGCTGCTCAATAAATCTGCATGTCTCCACTCATGTGTTAGGCAGAAATGTGCATCAGCATCACGTTGTGCTTTCCCGCAGAACTTCATTATGAGAATGTTTTCCGTCTCGTCATTTGGTTCTAGCTGGAGGTCAAAACTCTCTGAAGAACCTGGAGGAGAGCGTGGCCTGTCACTAAGCATTCGCTCACCAGCGTGCACGACACACAGAAGATCACCTTCATCTTCCTCAGGCAGCAGAGATCCTCCTCTTTCCGCTCCCAGGAAAGATCCAGTCTGAACAAGAGCTTCTGTTGTTATAAATCAGATCTTTCATTAGACATTTATCTCTTCCTTAAAAACATTCTTTCACCAGGAGCTTGTTTTTGTTTGGTATCAGGGCACTTCCTGTGATGACAGGAAGTTCTTTCTCTGTTGTTCTCGGAATCATGGAGCAGATGTTGGAAGCCGGCAGAATCCAGAGAGTTAAAGCTGCTGTGATCTGGCAGATTTATTACTTATTCACAGATTCAGTGTCTAAAGGCAGGAGATACTTTCAAAAGGCAGGACCGAACCCATTGGACAAACTCGGTCTTAAGTTTCAGAGAAAACACAAAATAGTCTGTGATCCAAAGGGGTAGTTCCAAAAAACGAGGCCAAGGTCAAAGTTCAAGACAAGACATAAACGCTGGCATGAGTCGAGACAAACTAGCAAAGAAGGGAAGGAACCAAGATGATTAAATAGGGACAGGTAATTACAGGTCATTAAGAAACCAGGTGAAATACATCAAGGCAGGATCAAGGAGACACCTGAGGGAATGAAGCCAAAAGACCATAATTAAGGCAACCAAGACACATGAACAGGCTTGACAGATACTGCAAAGACCTTCAGCCAGAAATGCTCCAATCTGTTCAGTCGGAATAAAATGTATGTATGTGGAGAGAGGAAGGAGGAACGTCAGAGCCAGAACCGGACCCAGAAGCTTTTCCTCAATAAACTCAGCATAGAAGATAAATAATCCCAAAAATGAGCCACTTGCTGCGGTTTGGAGCAGACCCTCGACCCCCTCTGATCCGGTTCTAACAGCAGTCAGGTTTCTAATGGAGCACGTGTGATTTGTTCTGAATGTCTCGTTCTTGTCTCAGTGGGTCGAGGCCCTCTCATGTCTTTGCCCGGGGCCTGGGGTTTGATAATCTGTCCTGACTGCTGGACAGAAGGTCAGAGAGACGTTGGAGGACTCAGCATTTTGGAGGCTCAGGTTACAGCAGGTCAAAGCTGCCCAGAAACAGCAACACATCTTCATCGTGCCGGTTTTTAATCTTCAACAGGAGAATTTAGACTTTTAAATTTAATTCCGATGGAAACAAGTTAAACAAGTTAAATGTTCCTGAAAGAAGATGCATGATCTCTACAGTGAATGTTGGTGATCAGGTTCATGATTCATCCCAGGAAACCCTGAAAGCTCCAGGTGAATAACTGAGTGTTATAAAACATCTCCCCTCCCTGACTCATCCAGTCCCAGCAGGAGAACAGGGTTTGTGTTGGCAAGGTTCTGATCAGTGAGGAGCATTCACAAACAGTCTGATCAGAGGCGAATAAAGAGGAACCAGGAAGTCAGGCTGAAGCCATGAGTCCTGAAGATCTGACCAGGAAAACTGGGACTATTTTGTACACCCTTTTAACTTTTCCACATTTGATCATATTCCAGCAAACTATGACAAGCGTGATGAACATTTACCTCCCAATAAAAACCAGCACAGCTCAGCTAACGGTCAGAATGAAACTTGCTGCATGTGCTGGAAACTAAAACTGCTGCCTGACCTCCTGACCTCTGGACCACAGGGGTAAAAACATACAGCGGGGATGGGTCTAGAACCTCTGTCCTGTTATTACTGGATCTCAATGATGCATTTGACACAGCTGATGATAACGTACTGATTGATGGGCTGGAAAAATGGGCAACCAATCAGGCAGCTGCAGCCAGAGTTCTGACCAACACCAGGAAAATGGATCATATGAGATCCAGATGTTAAATCACTGCACAGAGAATAGATTTTTAAATTCTGCTGTTGGTCCATAAAGTTCTAAATGGGTTCAGAGGTTCTGGTCAGGTAGGAACCATGGAGACCCATGAGGTCTTCAGAAACCTGCTTGCTCAGTGTTCCCAGAACCAGACCCAAACAAGCCGAGGTCGCATTTAGTTTCCATGCTCCTCCACTCTGGAACAAACTGCCTGAAAACCTGAGATGTTCAGAAACTGTTGGTTCCTTTAGACCAGGACTGAAACATGTTTACTGCAGCTTTGGACCAAAGGATCTGACTGAGGAACCATTGGAGAAGATCAGGCGAGATTGAAGAGTCCAAGTTTCTATTTTGAGTTTTTTTATCCAAGGATCCCACACGTTTGGTGCGTTCAGCTTTCTGTTTCTGTTGCTCTCTCTGTGCTACTTCCTGCGAAGCATGTTGTGTAAGACTTGAAGATTGAAGTTCATGGAGGTTCTCCATCCAATCTGACTGAACTTCAGCAGCATTAAAATGAGCAAAACATTCAGTCTGTTGATGTTCACAGCTGTTAGAGATAAACCCTAAAAGACCTGCAGCTGGACCTGGTTCTACAAAGTTCTGGACTCATGGGAGCTGAAAGCAGATGCAGTCCACACTTTTCAGATTTGTGTTTGTAGAAATTGTCTCCATATTCTGTCTTTCTCAAGTCTGGGTTCTGTCCTGCGTTTGTGCATTGATGAAAGTTTCTTTAGGTCTTTGTCTTCATCAGTGTTGAGACCAACGTCTTCTTTAAACCAGATCACCTTGGTGTTGTTAACAAGCTGCTACAGAGAGGTCTGTCTGTAGGAATGTGAGCTATGCTGCAACATGGAGAACACTGGAGATCAAACCGTCCTCTCTGCTGATAGCTCCACTGTAAACTGTAAGATATCCATAAATGGGAAGCTTTAGGGATTCAGGGTGTGAAGTTGGTTGAAGACCAGGACTTTGAGACAGGATTAGTGTGTCAGAGGTTTAACTGTGAAGCTGCTTCATGTTTCATTCTGTTAGCATCTTAAAGTTCAACAAATAGAGCTTGTTAGGAAGCCTTGGAGCAAAGAAAGGCCAACAGGGCAGGATTTAGGTTAGCAAGGCCTGCTTCTCAATGAAGGACAAGAACTCAGGAACAATGACCTCTGCACAGATGAGACCAAAGTGGAGATGTTTGACCATAATGCACAGAACCCTTTTTGGAGAAACCCAAACACAGCATATCAGCACAAAGACCTCGTATCAGCAATCAAGCACAGTGGTGGAGGGATGATGATGAGGGCACCTCACAACCACAGAGTGGACCATGATCTCCTCTGTACACCAACGCATTCTAGAGTCCAATTTGAGTCCATCTGTCCAACAGCTGATCCAAACTGGGTCATCAACAGAACAACGATTATAAACATAGCAGCTGATCTACAACAGAATAGCTGAAAAAGAAAACTATTGGGGAGCTGCAATGGCCTAGTCAAAGTCCAGACCTGATTGAAATGATGAGGTGGGACCTTTTGAGAGTTGTACAGAAACCTCAATGAACTGAAGCAACATTGGAAAGAAGAGAGGAGCAAAGGTCCTCCGCAGTGATGTGAGGTAACCTGCTGAGAGTCCAGAGCACGGATCTGACAGAACTAAACAAAACCGTAGAACCAGGTCCAAACAGTCCAAACATAGAACAGTTCTGCTGTCAGAGCCCACAGTGAAACAATCCCACCCTGTTTCCTGACGTCCTGATCTCTGATGCTGGGCTGCACCTCTGCTGGTCCCCTCTCAGGGTCCATCAAACCCAGAAGAACATGAGCTTCGGCTGGATTATCCAGGCTTTTTGAAGCTGACCCATCCATGAACTCCAGACACAGCAGCTTCATGCCTCCGACAAGAGTCAACGGATCAGAACTTTTTTTAATCATGTAAGAATATCAGAACTCCAGGATCCATTGGGTTCTGCCAGGAGGAGCTTATTATTTTCAGATTAAAACTGACTTGTTCCCACGTCCTCTGCTCCCAAACAAAGGGTCCGATTCCTGGCTTTAACATCCCAACATTCCCAGGTTGCATCTTCCAGCTGAGCACACGAGACTTTCTTCCTCAGGATGCAGATCCAAGGCAGCAGAGGTCTGTCAGACCTTCAGGTCAATGTGGAGGAGAAAGAACTTACAGGCAGAAAATCTGATGTTTACTAAATGAAACTTAAGGATGCCGTGCAAAACTCTTCAACCAGCTCTCGTTTCATTTCGTTTGCTGTTTGCAAAGGTTCCATTTTTTACCAAAACTTCTCCAGGCTTTCTGCAAAGCTTTCTGAGGGGTTCTTTGGACTTTGGCTGTTTTTCACTCATAGTCAGTCCTGCATCAGGGAATAATTTAGGAAGGGAACAATCTGGGTTATTCAATGCAAAACAACAACCAAATTAGGGCTGGATTCAGAGTTTATTGTTGAAGGTTCACCAACTGACTGGTCAACCATCTCAGTAGCCTGAGGAACCTCCATGACCTTCATGACACGATCCCAAAGGAGGATGGCCAAAATAAACTTCAGATAAAAAAGTCACGACTGAAAGAAGATGTTAAACGGAGTGAAAGGAAACAGGAGCTCCAACAGTTTTGGGAGGTTCTGTTTTCCTTCTATGGATGTTCTTCTCTTTGAATTTTAATTTATCAGTAGTGGAGATGTTGTTGCCACCTACTGGCACCACATTGGTCATTCATCTTTTCTTGTTGGGGTTTGTTTGGATGGAGATTTTATTACAAATGAAGGGAAAATTGAATTTAAAGAACATCTGGTGTGGAGTAGATGAAGTGTCTGATTGATTTATCTGGTTAGAAATAAAATGCCTTTCTTGCCTTGGTTCTGCAGACACAGAGAACCCAAATAAACTGCAGCAACAAGAGGAAAGATTCCCAGCACCAAGAACTAAATGAACTCATGTGGGTCAAAGCATCACTAATGTGCACAACTAGCTATGATTAAGTCTTCAGGTTTATGAAGATTACAGAAATCCATTTCTAAAATGATGCCATCAGGGTTGAACCACAGAAGGTTCAGGTTGTACCTCCTGGCAGAGATGACTGAAATGGTTGGATTGGACCTGAAGACCAGCGTTTAACCTGTGAAGACTAGATGTTCTGTGGATTCCTGCAGATTGAACCATGCAGGATCAAGGTACTGCTGTTGAAGATGGTAAAATAATGACAGCATTCATGCACCTAACTGGATTGACTTAACGGCCTTTATTAAGGATTAAAATGTTTTTAATAACTCGCCATAAAAAACAAATCCTGATGAGAATCACAACGATAAAGCTCCATGAAATTCCAGTTTTCCCAGCTGCCTCTGGAGAACCTAGAGACTGAAACTGTGAAACTCTGCAGATAGATGGAAATGGTCCAGAATATTTGAAGCTTTCAACAAATATTTTCCCTCCCAGTCAAAAGACTAAATATGACCTTAGAGCAGCTCTGACTGAAGATCATCAGATGATCCCAGAGAGGTTCTGCAGGCTGAGTTCTGGTCCTTTTATCTTCCTGAAATGTTCTGATCTCAGCTCAGAGTTCAGTTCGGCTGGCTGGAATTAAAATGATGTCAACAGCTCCTTTGAGTTGGACGTTTGAACTAAAACAAATGTTCAGGTCCGATTATGATCAACACGACCTCACTGCTCATGGTGGACCTCAACACAGACATCTGCAGGAAGCAGGCAGACAGGAAGATAACCTGCAGTAACTTAGAAACTAAACAGAACCACAAACTTATTATTTCTTTACATTATTCGTTTCTTTTGTCTACATTTCCTGTTCCTTCTGGTCCTCTTCCAGAACCTCTCTGAAAGGTTTCATCACCGACTTCATATTTTCTTCTGTTTGGAGTTTTAGTTTCATTTTGGTCGTATTTTTGGTCCACCGCCTCTTTAAAAAAGTCTTTCATTTATGGTTAATGATGCTACATTTAAACCCTGCAGCTTTCACTGTAATGTCATTGTTAAAGAACAGTAGTAGTTTTAACCAGAACAACCTGATCCTCGGACAAACAGGAAGTTTATTCTGGTTCCTCCTGACCTCCTCACTGCTTTTGCTCTGGTAGATCTTGTTATTCTTTCAAGGTACTTGAACACAGTTATAGTTTGAAATAAAGTGTTCCTAACTTGTTCCACTTGGTAGACCTTTCTATGTTTCTGTAAGAAAGTTATCTGTGTTGTTCCACAAGGATTAATCCTTGGCTCTCTGCTCTTCAAATGACATTAGGATCTCTGGTAACAAAATAGAATATAATTTATAACATCTTCGCTGATTAAACAGTCATTTATGTCTGCTTCAACCTAAACCCTGTAAATAATTTATTTAATAAATCTTTTATGGGAAACATTGAATGTTTGTAAAAGTCTTTTAGCTGAATAAGAAGAAAACAGTTGTTCTTCTGCCAGTGCCTAAGGCTGGAATATATGTCCAGATTGTATTTTATGTTAACATTCCTTTCCCCTTGATAACATGTCTCCACAACCTGGATTGGAAAAACCTGAATTAATGATGAAGAAAATTGTGGAGTAATTCTAAGTCATTCAGAATAGGGCTGCTGAAAACCTTCCAATACTCCTCAAGGTCATTCAGTATCTTCATTACGCCAACAACATGATCTAAATAAACTCCTGATGAGAAGAAGAGATGTTCTCCACAGCCGAATCAAAATCTACTGAGTAATCTTCATCCAGCAGAAAAACAGCAGATTTAGAATAAATGACAACATCGATGAGACTGTGGCCTCAGAGCTACCAACCAGTCAGTGGAAAGTTGGCAGCTCATGAAGCTTTACAGCAGCTACCAATCACAGATTTGCTCAGATGCATCGACTGATGTTCTGAGAACAAACATCAATATGAAAACCAACAAGCTGCTGAGGAACAGCTGCTTTATTTAAACTGAACCCAGAGCTGCTCCATGAAACCTGCAGGTCCTGCAGCAACGAGTTAAACCCAGAGCTGCCTGGAGCAACATCTGGAGGAAACCAAGACGTGGCTCCTGTGGAGCTTCTGGGAGGACAGACAGACAGACAGGCCTCAGAATCCTGAAATGCTTTGGGTTTGCTGAGACCAACGTCTCAGTTGATAGTGGAACACCAGGAGACACTCGTTGTTTAGATAAAAACCTACATGCATTCTACAGAGGGTCCAGCTCAATGAACAGGTCCAGTTCATTCTCAGTTCTATACGTCCAGTTCTGTCCAAACAGATTTAATTTCTCATCCAGGAGATTAAAAAGAACAAGAGAGAGTTCATGTTTTCAGCAGATGTCAAACTGCTGTCAGTTCTGTAAAGCAATAAAATGCCTCCACCTAAATTCATCCCTGTCTTTAATAAACTCAGTCTGGATACAATCAGGAGAACTTTAAACATCACTTCTTCATTTAAACAGATTTCATCCTCCGTGGTCTTTTGTTCCTGATCTCTGCAGCTGTCAGAATGAATCAGGTCATTTTATCAGATCAATACCTGCTTCCTCTCATGTTCCTCTCATGTTCCTCTCATGTTCCTGTCATGTTCCTCTCGTGTTCCTCTCATGTTCATGTCATGTTCCTGTCATGTTCCTGTCATGTTCATGTCATGTTCATGTCATGTTCCTGTCATGTCCCTCTCGTGTTCCTCTCATGTTCTTGTCATGTTCATGTCATGTTCCTGTCATGTTCCTCTCGTGTTCCTCTCATGTTCTTGTCATGTTCATGTCATGTTCCTGTCATGTTCCTCTCATGTTCCTCTCATGTTCTTGTCATGTTCATGTCATGTTCCTGTCATGTTCCTGTCATGTTCCTCTCGTGTTCCTCTCATGTTCTTGTCATGTTCATGTCATGTTCCTCTCGTGTTCATGTCATGTTCATGTCATGTTCCTGTCATTTTCCTGTCATGTTCCTCTCATGTTCTTGTCATGTTCATGTCATGTTCCTCTCGTGTTCCTCTTGTGTTCCTCTCATGTTCATGTCATGTTCATCTCATGTTCATGTCATGTTCATGTCATGTTCCTGTCATGTTCCTGTCATGTTCCTCTTGTGTTCCTCTCATGTTCTTGTCATGTTCATGTCATGTTCATGTCATGTTCCTGTCATGTTCATGTCATGTTCCTGTCATGTTCCTGTCATGTTCCTCTCGTGTTCCTCTCATGTTCATGTCATGTTCATGTCATGTTCCTGTCATGTTCCTCTTGTGTTCCTCTCATGTTCCTCTCATGTTCCTCTCGTGTTCCTGTCATGTTCTTGTCATGTTCATGTCATGTTCATGTCATGTTCCTGTCATGTTCATGTCATGTTCCTGTCATGTTCCTGTCATGTTCCTGTCATGTTCCTCTCGTGTTCCTCTCATGTTCATGTCATGTTCCTGTCATGTTCCTCTTGTGTTCCTCTCATGTTCCTCTCATGTTCCTCTCGTGTTCCTCTCATGTTCTTGTCATGTTCATGTCATGTTCATGTCATGTTCCTGTCATGTTCATGTCATGTTCCTGTCATGTTCCTGTCATGTTCCTCTCGTGTTCCTCTCATGTTCCTCTCATGTTCCTCTCGTGTTCCTGTCATGTTCCTCTCGTGTTCCTCTCGTGTTCCTGTCATGTTCCTGTCATGTTCCTCTCGTGTTCCTGTCATGTTCCTGTCATGTTCCTCTCGTGTTCCTGTCATGTTCCTGTCATGTTCCTGTCATGTAAGATTTGAAATCTTATCTTTCAATAACATTTCAGATCTTATTTTCATCCAGTAAGGTTTGTGAAATGAAATCCAAATCTTATTGGATGAAAATCCTGTCAGCACCAGGTGGAGATAAACTGAGACTGGGAATAAACCGTCATTTGGGTCAGACCAGCAGAACTGAGAACATATTTTATGACCCGATAAATAAATCCTGCTGGACTCGTAAAGTTTCTCACCGTGGGGGCGGCCGCTCCGGGGACGTGGAGCTGCTGGATCCGGTGAGCATCCACGACCGAGCCGAGATCGTTCCACGCGGGTTCCGTGGGCAGCGCCAGAGTGTCCGAACTGCGCGCCTCGGTGCAGTCCGCCTGGTGGGGTCCGCAGGAAGTGTTGGTGATCCGTGAGGGAAGCAGGAGCAGCAGCGCTCTCCTGCTGCTCTCCATCTCTCTCTCTTTCTCTTTTCTCCTCCTCCTCCGCTGCCCCGCCTCCTCTGCCTCCTCCTCGGCGCTCCACCTGCAGCAGAAGGTGCTCTGACTGGGACAACAGGTCAGGACAGGTGAACACAGTGAGAGGAACCAGGCTTCCTATGACTGATTCATTTAGGTTCAGTTCTTCATGTTTCTTTTCATTCACTCTGTCTCTTTTTCTCATGGTTTTCTCTCTAGATGTTTTCGTTTTAGGTTGTTTTTAAGGTTTTTCTCCTTTAGGCTGAGCGGTTCCTCAGAGCTCTGGGTCCAGGTTTAATTTTCCTTTCAACAAACCAGTTTCACATTTTAAATTGGACCTGAATGTGCTTTGTTCCCATTAGCAAAGGTTTGTCAGGTTTTCTGTTAACAGCAGCTGTTAACAGAAAACCTGACAAACCTAAAGATCCTCCAGCTGAGAGGAGGAACTGACTCTCAGGTTCTGGGTTTCAGGTGTTTGATGGATTTTTTTCCTGTATCTTGAAGATCTGGTCCTGTTCATCTGATGACTGTAGCTGTTGACCTTCCTGCTTTTGTCCTTCATTTTCCTGATGTTTAGCAGAACATTCGGTTCAGGTTCAAGGTTCACCAAGCAGCACCACACAAAACAGACTCATTTAAACTCCAGTTAAAGGATTGACCTTGAGATGATGAAACAGCTCCTGCAGCTCACAAACCAAGTTATGTGAATTTGGTTTAGAAATTTCAAGTTTTAAATTGTGCAACTGCTTAAAGGTTGAATAAAAGTAAAAGTATTAGTCTTTGCAATTGTTAAAACTTACAAATCAGGAAAAATTAATTTCTCCTCTCATCAATATATTTGTGTTTCCTACCCAGAATTCAAAGTGTTGAATCTGAAGTACCATAAGAGCCTTTGTTAGGTTCCCTTTCATTTTCAATGTGCAGAACCGTCAGTACAAACAAAACCTGTCAGTCCAGATGACACTGGAATGAATAATTAACTTTCAAAACTTGAAGGCAACACATTGTTTCATAGCTCAGACAGAAGAAAAGTAATTATTGATAATAAGTTTAAAAAATGGGAGACAAACTGAGGCTGAAACTGACAATATTTACAAGCCAGGTTCTCCAATCAAAAACTATAACAGCTGGCCCAACTAACAGGACCTCTAAATCAACATGGGGGTGATTTTTG
This sequence comes from Girardinichthys multiradiatus, assembly GCF_021462225.1. Taxonomy (NCBI): domain Eukaryota; kingdom Metazoa; phylum Chordata; class Actinopteri; order Cyprinodontiformes; family Goodeidae; genus Girardinichthys; species Girardinichthys multiradiatus. The sequence goes on along the minus strand of NC_061814.1, from coordinate 44,489,360 downwards.
GGTCATTTCTGGGGCAGAACTTTAGGATACAGAGTTTGATCAATAAAACAAATTTCAACATAAAACAGGAGTGTTAATGAGAGAGTTTCTACAGAACAACCACAAAAAGAGACCAAATGAACAAAACTGGAGATAAAGGAATCTAATAATAATAATCAGAGGTAAACAACCGCATTAAAACATGAAACCACAACAATCTGAATCTTATGTACCTGCAAGCAGCAGAAAACCTGAAGATTCTGAGACGTTTTAGCTTCAAAGTCTCCTAATGGTTCCTGAAAATCTCCAAGTAAAGAAGATGGTTCTGAGTTGTGTTTCCAGTTTCTGTTGACCTTTCAGGATCCAGCTGTTACCTCCAGAAACATCCAGTCAGGATTCCCAGCAGCTCTGGATGGATTCCTGATGTTGGACCTGAGGATCTCTGATGAAGAAAGGACCCACCAGCATGCTGTTGATGTTTATAAGAGACCCAGTTCTGATGGCAGATGTAGGTCTGTGGGTCAGAGCTGCAGCAGAACATCATTAGAGTAATTACCGGTTGATCTGCTGCGGTTTAATTCTCATCAGACAGAGATGATGTGATGAGTTTTCCTTTTTAATGGAAAATGTTTTTGTATGAAATGCTGAATAATATCTGAAAAAACAGCCTGAGAGACACAAGAAGATCCTGGAAGGTCTTCATCAGGTCTTTGATCTGATAAAGTAAAACTAACCCCCTCCACCATGTCATGGTTCATTGCTGGTTCCTCCCTTTACTGGTCCATGTCCTGTTCCTCTTGTGATCTCCACTGGAAGTCTGCTTGTTGCTTATCTTTAAAAACTCAAAGTCAGTTCTCTGTGTTTGGGTCATAATTAATTCATCCTGTTTCATTGATAAATAAAGCTGGGTATCATCTGTATAGCAGTGGAAGGAAACTGATTTCTGGGCCAAAGAGAACAGAACCAAGTAAAGTACAGGTCCTTCTCAAAAAATTTGCATTTCCTTTAACATGGTGCTGCCCAGTTCTTGTCTGCACTTTGGTCCGTCCACAAACACTATTATGACAAGTATTAGATCATTGATTCATTCACATCTATAAATTCTGTTGCTGGTGCTGTTTTTATGCACTAATAAATCATTCCTGAATTATCAGACATCTGTGAATCTGTTTATACTACAATAGATCTAAAAAGTCAGTACACCCCTTAGACCAAGAGACCAAGATGTTTTCTAGCAGATGTCTTTATTTTTCAGTAAAACTGCATAAGATCAGAAAAAGGTGACCTGTCTGGAAGTTTCTTCACATGTAAATCAGGAAACTGTGACCTAATCCCTCAGGATGGATTTAAATGTCAGGTGTGAACAGAGGTGCTCAACTGTGCGGCAAACTAACGATGTTGTAGAGGACCGCACTGGGTTAACTCGGTGAATTTCAACTGTCAGACGTGTGCTTCAAATACTCTACAGGCCGCTTCTTGTATGTTGCAACCATCAATTTATTCTACTTTAACTGCCATACTTCTCTTTACAGGACTGACACATACTGACCAGGCTAAACCATACAACGAGGTCATGTCACGGTCATCAGAAATTACGACCACCAACGGCACACCCACTTCCTCATACATAAAAAACCAGCGCACCAGTATGACTCCCATTCATACCTTAGTGAGAGTCACGCCTAACTCGACACACCCACCACCCAAGTGTCAAAGCCATGTGCTCCTGCCACATCAATAATTACTTATTTCAATCATATGGCTCTTACAGTGCTTATGGGGGTGTTCTTTTATCTGAATTGATACATGTTAAAGCTGCAGTAGGTAACTTTTGTAAAAATTTATTGTTCATATATTTAATCAAACTGTTCTGACAGTAGAATATGAGACAGATGATCTGTGATAAAATTGAGCTCCTCTGGCTCCTCCCAGTGGTCCTGCTGCCTTTTGCACAAATACACCGCTCCCGGTGAGGAACAACCAATCAGAGCCAGGAGGAATATCTTAGCAGTGTCAATCACGCTCGTTTATGCGCTGCTCACACCAGTCCCCTGCACAGCATGTACCGTTGTTCAAGCTCAAGATTGCCACTGTGCTAGGACCAAGTTTGTAGTCAAAGTATGGGCAGTCCTTAGTCAATGTAAATCATATCATTGATGTTTCACCCCTACCAGTAAATGTGCCTCAGCTGTGTATCCGCCGTCATTGGTGGCCCTGCTGACTCCGCTATGGAGGGAGGAGCTTTGGAGGGAGGAGCTGTGACACAGCAGAAAGGCAGGGGCGAGAGACCAGTAAAGTCTGCTTGCTCAAACTTTCAGGTTAAGTTCCGAATTTTCTCAGAACTTCCTACTCGAGCTTTAACGGGTCAGAACAGACCTCAGACATGGCTGTGTTTTTGTTTTAGATTGTCTCCATAGCAACCTGTCAGAATCCATCAGGATGCTGGCAGCTAACATCCTTCCTTCCAGACGACATGGTGTCGGATCTGCTCGGAGAAGATCTCATGCTCTGGTGAATGTCTGAGTTACAACCTGAGGCTGTAATAGAAGATCAACGCCACCCATTGGCCCGAGCAATACTTGGTTACCATGGAGACTCTTGATGCAGCCTGGTAAGAGACATTGCTGACCACAGAGTTCCAATGATTGTGGTGCTTGGACGACAGGAGATGTTCCAGGTACTGATTTTGTTTTATTTGACCTTTAATCATACAGATAAATCACTGAGACGTTGGTCTAATTGTAAAAACGGACCCGTTCAAGACATGTGAAACCAGACAACAGGCAGCTCGGTGAATATAACGCATGAAGTGAACGTCTGAAATAAAAGCAGCAGGTAGACGTTAAACAACCGTCCAGTGATGCTTTCTCCACTCATCTTTAAATGTGTTTAAAATCTTTCTGGTGGATTCAGCTGCACAGCTTCAGGTTCTGATGGGGTTCGTTCCAAGTAGAAGCAGGTTTGTTAGAAAATACCTGTTTCCTAAGTTTAGTTTGTACTAAATGAACATTGACTGTAATTAAACTCTGTAATGAGAGGTTGCTGTTGCTCCGTTTAAGCAGAGGTCTTCTTAATGACACTGCTGGGATTGGAACCCAAGACCTCCTGCTTGTGTCTGGGATGGGTTCTCCAGCTCAGCTGCACTTGATGTCACTGTCAGGACTTCCTGAACTTTTTACCATTTTATAATTCTGGTCAAACTGTTGGTTTCGTCAATAAAATACACTAGACCCAGATCAATGGAGAGCCAGAAGCTCCACAGTTCAATACAGCAACATTCAGTTAGGACTTAAATGTGTCATTTAGATTTATAAACTAATAAATAAAGCATTTATTAATTATATAATTCATGAAATATGTTGTTAATAAATATCCATTAGTCAGTGGGTGGGTTTAACAAGATTTCAATGTTTGGATTGGCTGTGGGAGTTAACCAATCAGATGTCAGGACAGCAGAAAGCCATAACATAAACTCTGAGATGAAATCTGCTTATAATAAAATCCAATTTCAATTATTAAAGTTCACATTTGATCATAATTATGTACTGAATAAATGTTCAACACGAGTAAAACAAGTTTGGATGAAACTCTTTATATATTTATAATCATTGATTCACTGGATTTGGTTTTTTTTTTACTCTTGATGTGAAAGGCATTCAATTTCTGGCTTTTCACGGTTTAGATTTCTGTTCATTTATCAAATTTATGGAACTTTTGTAAGACACAGCTGAGATGTGAAGCCAGGACAGATACTGCTGCTGTAGCTCAGCTCCTGCCTGGTCAACAGAAGATCTTGGCTCCCAGCTAAAACTGCAGCTAAAACTTCAGAAGGCTTACTAGGTCACACAGGGCTGTTTATGAAGGAGAAACATCTGGAAATCTTCACTGCTCCTGTCTCATGTCCACAAATAACAGTAGAATGTTTAAAGGCTGCCAGAGGCTGATGTTCAGGTGCTTAGAAAACCAGGACCTGCAGGACTAAGATTCTACAGAAAAAACTCTCCTGCCTGAGCAGATCCTGGTCCTCCTTAAGGTCTCACTGTGTTCCTCTGCTCGCTGTGAGGAGCCACCCCTGAGAAACCTGTGTTGATCTTTGATGACACAACAAAACAAGAACACAATATCAGAACATGAGCCTCGTCTCTTCTCAGAGGACGAACTTTGTGTTGAAAACACCTGATGGCATTTTTAGGAGAGTTTGAAGAACGTGGTGCTGATGGATGCTTGAAGGTCTGCAGAAGGTTTCTGAGCCGATCTCGGCAAATGTGAGGATTTTCTGTAATGGTGCTGAATTGCTTCACAGACAAGAAGTTTTCTATTCTGCAGCTTCACCTGTCGGAGTAGCTCTGACGTCAATCCAAGCGGTTTTATAACATTCATCAGCTAAAAGAGTGATGAGCTCAGTTAAACCGGGTCAGTGTGCTGGCTTAATGCTGCAACATGTTTCATAACAGGGTTGAGTCAGGTGGAGGTGGACTGACAGCAGGTCCTTCCGGCAGCCTCACAGGAAACCACAGAAAGAACCAGGACTTACCTGACGGCGTCCAGCAGGAGGCAGTGTGGCAGCGTTTTTTGGTGCAGGGGTCAAAGAAGAAGTCTGTTCCGTATTGTCCTCATTGACCAGAAGACAACATGTGTGAAGATCTGCGCGCTGAGCTGCAAGACTTCCTGCAGAGCTTGAACATCAAGAGCAGCTGTGTGGAGCATCCTCCGGTAAGAACCGGGACCTGCTCGGCCTCATCCTTCTGCAGGAAGACCTTCATGTGGAGCAGCTTCAGCGCTGAGAAGTAGCTTCCTGCTCAGCGGGTCACCGCCTTCACGGACACAGAACTAACCCACTGGGTTCAGTGTATCAGCCGAACCGCTCAGCAGAGGTGTTTCATCATAAGTCAGGAGGTGGTGGGTTTATTCTAGCCTGAGTTTTGTACCAAAATGCGTTAAATCCAAAACGAGCAGGTTTTTAGACGGAATTTGTTGAACCAGATTTTATTTAGTGAACGTTCAGTTTTTATGAACAGATTTACTAATTGAATTAAGATTTATTGAAGCGCTCGCAATAAGTCAACATTTTCTGCCAAATATAGCAAATTAATCAACTTTATTGCAACTGAACTTTTGAGTTTTCATAACTGGCCTGACTGGTTTTAGAAGCACTGATCTGCCTGGGCCAGCAGGGGGCGCCATATGTCAGCTCACCACAGTTGGTTCGGGGCAGTCAGGTCCAGTCTTCAGAACTTTCAAATACTTCCTCTCTTCCGCACTCCTGAGCTCCCTCATCAACATGTCCGCTCTGCAGAGGCCTGGTACCGACCCATTCATTAGATTCAGGTCCTGCTGGACAGTAGCTCTCCAGGACTGGACTTGGCTCCCCTGCTTTAATTTGTTATTTAAGATATTTATTTTTCCTGTGAACTCAAGATGGAACTTGAGGTTTAAGTTTACTCTTATTTTAACCAATCAGATCTTCTCGTATCCTTAAAGAGGTGATTGTGGAAACCTGGACATTCATCAGATTGGTGTGGAAAGCTAAAGTCCAGTAAGCTGCGTCAGAAAGCATGTATGTCTATCATGTACAACAAAGTTTGGAGGGTCTGAAGGAAAATATGAAGACGTGGGAACTTCATCTCATAAATATGTGTTCTAATAATACAATGATTAAAGTGGAATAAACCCCAAACTCTAACCAAGACCTACAGTATGCTCTGGGGCGGTTCGCAGCCGAGTGTGAAGCGGCTGGGCTGAAGATTAGGTCCTCCAAGGCCATGGTTCTCGACCGGAAAAGGGTGGCTTGTCCTCTTCAGGTTGGAGGGGAGTTCCTGCCTCAAGTGGAGGAGTTCAAGTATCTCGGGGTCTTGTTCACGAGTGAGGGAAGAATGGAGCGGGAGATCGACAGACGGATCGGTGCGGCTGCCACAGTAATGGGGGCGCTGTGCCGGTCCGTTGTGGTGAAGAGAGAACTGAGCCGAAAAGCAAAGTTCTCAATTTACCGGTCGGTCTACGTTCCTACCCTCACCTATGGCCATGAACTTTGGGTCATGACCGAAAGAACGAGATCCCGGATACAAGCGGCTGACATGAGCTTCCTCCGTAGGGTGGCCGGGCTCTCCCTTAGAGATAGGGTGAGGAGCTCGGAGTAGAGCCGCTGCTCCTCCACATCGAGAGGAGCCAGTTGAGGTGGCTCGAGCATCTATACCGGATGCCTCCTGGACGCTTCTCTCTGGAGGTGTTCCAGGTATGTCCCACCGGGAGGAGGCCCAGGGGACGCTGGAGGGACTATGTCTCTCGGCTTGCCTGGGAACGCCTCGGGCTCCTCCAGGAGCTGGAGGAGGTGTCTGGGGAGAGGGACGTCTGGGTGTCTCTACTGAGTCTGCTGCGCCCGCGACCCGGTCCCGGATAAAGCGGAAGACGACGAGTACCGGTAAACCCCATGTGAAAGGATAACTCCGCCCCCAGACAAGTTTTGAAAATGCCACTAAACTGGGCGGTGCCAAGTGTGGGGATAAGCAGGGGTGTGGTCACGACGATGAGGGCAATGGCAGCTAGCTTAATCTGGTACATTGAAACATGGAGAGTTAGCAGAGCAGCGCTGGTAGTTTCGCCATGGATAGATGTTTTGAAATGGAGGATTTTTCATCTGGTTTTCAACAGGTTTACATGAAATTTAAAAAATAGCACAGGAACATACAGTTCATCAGCAAACAAAAGTTGATTTGGGCTTTAGTTCCTCTTTAAGGTTTATACTTCACCCAGGAAAAGTTTATCTCTAACCGTTGACCTGCCCATTCCTCCTCTTCATTAAAGGTGTTCACGGTGGAGGAGATGATGCCTCACCTGCAGGATGTAAGCGGAGCTGTCACTAAGAACCTCTTCCTGAAGGACAAGAAGAAGAAAGGCCTGTGGTTGGTGTCGGCTCGCCACGATCATCAGGTCAGCTCGCGTCTCAGGGCCTCTCTGCCTTGAAAGATCAGACCTCAGCTGTAGCACCTCCAATCTTCTCTGTTTGTCTGCAGGTGAACCTCAACGACCTTGCGAAGAAGCTTGGCGTTGGTAGCGGCAACCTGCGGTTTGCAGATGAGGCCATCATGCTGGAAAAACTCAAGGTAGCTACAGAGACAATACAGATGATTCATGATAGACCTTAAAGTCTGGAGAAGCATTGATCATGGTCACTTTAAAAGATTAGTCTGAGTCAAAGGAAGGAAAACAGAGAACTGTGAGGAGACCAGGACTCCTAAACAAAGTTGGAAACCTTCAAATAAAAACGTCTCAAAAGAAACAAAAGATTTCACTTATCTTCATGAGTATGTAGTGTAGAAGCATAACGTTCTTCCTCCATTTGGTCTCCTGTCAGGTGGGTCAGGGCTGTGCTACAGCTCTTGCTCTGCTCTTCGATAAGGACCAGAGTGTGAAGTTCATCCTGGACCGGGACCTGGTGGAAGGAGGTCACCAGATGATCTACTTCCACCCAATGACCAACGCTGCCACCATGGGGCTGCAGCCAGAAGATCTACTGAGGTTCCTCAAAGAAACAGGACACGAGCCCATCCTTGAGAGTTTTCAGTAGGAAGGGCTGCAATCATGGACCTGGTCCTGAACCTGAAGCTGGATATAAACTGGGCTCAATTAGCCTGCAGGAAACAGACTTGGACCAGAACCTTTATACTTTCTGAACGTGAGCTTCAGGCTGAAACTGAGGAAATGAATTTGACCTCAAAGGTTTAAAATTTTGAGAAAGACAGAACTTAATGATTTAAGTTTGGTTCTAAGAACTTCAGCTTGAGGTCCATAAAATATGGCTTTTATGTTCAGTTCATGATTTGGTCTTCAGTCCTATTTTGTCTCAGAGTTTCTCACCAAACACAACAGATAAAATGTCAGTTTTTACTGTAGCATGTCCCAAAGACAGCTGGCCCAAATTCCCATTAAAGACATAAAACAGAAGCAAAGTGACTCAACAATGTTTCACCGTAAGTTTCTGAACGTTTCCATCCATGGTGTCGGGAGTCCAACATTCACAGGTCATCTCATCTAACCCAGGAATGGAACCAGGGCCATTTTTTGACAAAATCACTCGTGGGGTTCCCCAGGGCTCCATTCTGGGGCCCCTTCTTTTCAGTATCTACACGGTCCCCCTAGCTCAGATCATAACAAAATAGATAGGTTACCATAACTACGCAGATGACACAGCTCTACATTACAATGTCACCAGATGCCCATGAACCCATTCAAGCGTTGGGTCGATGCAGAGAACCAGTCAATGTGTGGATGAACCATAATTTTCTTCAGATGATTAAAAACAAAACTGAAGTAGTTATTTTTGGACCAAAGGAGGAACAATCAGGACACAGCTTCAGCTTTTACAGCTAGAAACCAGAGATCAGGCCTGAAATCTGAGTGTAGTGATGGACTCAGACCAGAACCTCCAGAACCACGTAAAGACAATCAGTCGACCTTCAATCACCTGAAGAACATTTCCAGGATTAAAGGACTAATGTCCCAGCAGGATCTCTAAGATCCCGTCCATATGATCATCTATAGTTAAGGTGATCACTGCAACAGGTTCTCCACAGGTCTGCCTAAAAGGTCCATAAGACAGCTGCAGCTGATCCAGAACGCTGTTGCCTGGTCCTCACTAGAACCTAGAAAGTAGAGAACATCAGCCCAGTTCTAATGTCCTACCACTGGTTCCCTGGACCTCAGAGAAGAGACTTTAAAATACTTCTGTTAGTTTCTAAGACACTGAATGTCTTAGCAGGAAAATACATTAAAGATCTATTGTTGTTGTATCGACCTTCCAGACCACTCGGGTCTTTTGGTTCCAGTCTACTCTGAATCTCCAGAATCAGAACCAAACATGGAGAAGCAGCTTTCAGTTCTTCTGCTCCACTAATCTGGAACAAACTCAGAATCCCTGAGTTCTTTAGATTAGTTTAGTTGCTTTGACTGTTTTATTTAACCTATGAACTGAAGGAGTAAAAACTTTGCAGCCAATACAGCATCAATTCATCTTGGGAATGACATATACAAGTCCTGCACAGTGGTCAGAGGGATTTTAAACCATTCTTCTTGCAGGATAGTGGCCAGGTCACTACATGATACTGGTGGAGGAAAACGTTTCCTGACTCGCTCCTCCAAAACACCCCAAAGTGGCTCAATAATACTTAGATCTGGTGACTGTGCAGGCCATGGGAGATGTTCAACTTCACTTTCATGTTCATCAAACCAATCTTTCACCAGTCTTGCTGTGTGTATTGGTGCATTGTCATCCTGATACACGGCACCGCCTTCAGGATACAATGTTTGAACCATTGGATGCACACGGTCCTCAAGAATGGTTCGGTAGTCCTTGGCAGTGACGCGCCCATCTAGCACAAGTATTGGGCCAAGGGAATGCCATGATATGGCAGCCCAAACCATCACTGATCCACCCCCATGCTTCACTCTGGGCATGCAACAGTCTGGGTGGTACGCTTCTTTGGGGCTTCTCCACACCGTAACTCTCCTGGATGTGGGGAAAACAGTAAAGGTGGACTCATCAGAGAACAATACATGTTTCACATTGTCCACAGCCCAAGATTTGCGCTCCTTGCACCATTGAAACCGACGTTTGGCATTGGCATGAGTGACCAAAGGTTTGGCTATAGCAGCCCGGCCGTGTATATTGACCCTGTGGAGCTCCTGACGGACAGTTCTGGTGGAAACAGGAGAGTTGAGGTGCACATTTAATTCTGCTGTGATTTGGGCAGCCGTGGTTTTATGTTTTTTGGATACAATCCAGGTTAGCACCCGAACATCCCTTTCAGACAGCTTCCTCTTGCATCCACAGTTAATCCTGTTGGATGTGGTTCATCCTTCTTGGTGGTATGCTGACATTACCCTGGATACCGTGGCTCTTGATACATCACAAAGACTTGCTGTCTTGGTCACAGATGCGCCAGCAAGACGTGCACCAACAATTTGTCCTCTTTTGAACTCTGGTATGTCACCCATAATGTTGTGTGCATTTCAATATTTTGAGCAAAACTGTGCTCTTACCCTGCTAATTGAACCTTCACACTCTGCTCTTACTGGTGCAATGTTCAATCAATGAAGACTGGCTACCAGACTGGTCCAATTTAGCCATGAAACCTCCCACACTAAAATGACAGGTGTTTCACTTTCATTGTCCAACCCCTGTAGATTCCATTAATAATTTTTGTATTTAAATTATTTTTATTGGTCTGATGCAATATTCTAATATTAAATGTTGTGTTTTCATTGACTGGGAGCAGAAAAACATCATAATTAACAGAAATAAAGGATTAAAATCATCAGTCTGAGTGGGATTCATCTTTAAAACGTGTTTCAGTGAACTGAGTTACTGGAATAAATGAATTTTCTATAATATTCTAACTTATTCAACGTGTGGAGCAAATGTTGCCTTTAATGCTGATTTTTAATAACATCTGTTTAATATTTCAGCACCAAACGTCTGGATGTTCTGTATCCAGGATCTGTTGAGGCTTCCCAACAGAGGGAACAGCACAAAGAAACCTCATTAAATCACAAGTTTTATTGGCTCTTATAAACCGGCCCAGTGAGTCAAGCAGAACATTTTGAAACACAGTCAAAAATGTTCCAGACACCAGTAAAGAAACATTTAATTTATCTCCTAAACTTCAGGAAAGTCCGGAATAAACACGTCTTAGAAGTTAAATCAGAAAAAGATGGAGCTTCAAATTGTTTTAAACATTTATCTCTCTCTGTGTGTGTGTGTGTGTGTGTGTGTGTGTGTGTGTGTGTGTGTGTGTGTGTGTGTGGGTGCACCTCTCTGCATCGTTAATGAATCTCTATTGTTGCATTGTTGGATCAAATCAGCAACTGAATGAACGTGACCTGCAGAGTCTGGGTTCCAAGGAGTTCTTTCACACGCTCCGGTTCTCTGTGTTCTGGTCTGGTGTGACGTTCTCATGTTCTGGGACAGAAACTGGGAGATTTTAGGTTAGAAACTTGTAATATTTAAGTGAGTAAATAAATTCATCAGTACATCTCTTTAGGTTGATTATTAATTTCAGTATTCAGTTTTGGGGATTTTGACAGTTTCATGATGAAGAACTGTTTGGAAGATTTTGGAGTTCCACCTGTTGTAATGGAGCTGCTGCTGGCCCTTTAAGGGATCCAGGAAGTGACCGGGAGCAGGCAGGAGGTGGGAGGAGGTGTTTGGTGAGGAAACAGGTGTGTGTGCTGACAGGATGATGTCATTTCTGGCTGAGTCACCTGCAGGACGCTGCAGGGACCAAGGAAGAGGTGTTGGAGGGAGGAAGGAGGCCCAGCAGGAGGAGGAGACCATCTGAGAGCAGCAGCTTGTTAAGGTGAGCAGGAGATCCGTCAGTCAGGAGGAGATCTGAGGCCTTTAAAGGGACATTCTGCTGTTTTTCATCCTTCAGGGTGTTAATGTGATGGTTTGCTTTCAGTTGGACTGATCTGAGATATCTGATCTCCAACATTCAAACAGAGGTTAGCTTATTAACTCTGAACCTCCACCTGAGCATGGAGATCCAACTTTAAACTTGGATCAAGAAGCTTTCAGATCTTCCACCCTGAACAGATTTAGTTTTTAGAACCGTTTCCAGACAGATGTTTGGAGACTCGTATTTCAGGTTAAAATATTCAGTTTAAAAACGAGGATTTAGAGATGAATCTTCTAAATTGTCTCTATTAGATGTTTCAGCTGAGCTTTAATTTATTTTAGAAACATTCATTCATTCATCTTCTATCCGCTTATTCCATAGTGGGTCACGGGGCAGCTGGTGCCTATCTCCAGCAGTCCAGGAGGCAGAGGCAAGGTCCACCCTGGACAGAGTTGTTGAATTTGTGATCATTTCTGGTGTTCCAGGGGTTTTCCAGAAGCAGATTGAGTTAGTCTAATTCCTGCATCGCTCCAGAACCCCATGAAACCAGGCTGAGTGGGCCATGATGTTCTTTTGGTTCTAACCTTATTCATAACCAGTCTTCTTATAGAAATACAGTATCTGACCAGTTTAACCACCATAGAGATATTGTGTTGCTGTAACATTTCCACCAGAGTCCTTCATCCTGACGTCATGTCCAGCTGATCACTATTATTAACACAGAAACATTTAACATTCATGCTTCTCAGCTACAACATCAATGATCATAAAACACAATCAGCTTTAATATTTAATATCAACACAGAAAATCAAAGGACTGAGTTAACATGAGGGCCAGATAGGAAAATTGTAAAAGTTTCAAACTCAGAAGCTAAAATACCTGGAAGAAAACTGCCAATAAAACCCAGTAAAGCTCTCCTGTTCCAGCAGATCACAGAGAGATGATGGAGAGTTCCTCCCATCATCTCCTGATCCAGAAGATGCTGCCTTCCTTTACAGCAGCTGGGATCTTCAGATGTTCTAAGGTTTGGGACGGATCAGGAGTTATTTCCATTGGAATGATGAAGTTGGGACCATTGCACGAGTTCTACTAAGGGTTTTGTTCATCATCAGATGTGTTTAATGGTTCCTGGTTCCTAAATGTTGGTACCGATCCGACAACATCTAGCAGAGGGGGAGTGACTGTGACGAGTTACTGTGATAACACGCTAACATGTTTCAGATCACATACGTGATCAGAAATCACATGTAGGGTCCCTGCAGCATGGGTTCTGTTAGAACCCAGTTACTGACTGATAAAAACCAGAGGAAACCTGAACATCTTAGTCCAACCAGTGGCTCCTCACAGGGGTGGATGCTGTTTATGAACGTTGGAGTCTAAAGGGTTTTTCTGGTCCCATTCCTCTTGATGTTCTGGTTCTTGTCTGGTTCTCCTCATGATGCTCCGAACAATCTCCAACAAGAGTCGGATATGGACCCGCTCACACTCTCCACATGGAGCCCCCCTGTTGAAAGTCGAGCAGAACCAGCAGGGATGGACATTCGGTTTTATGGGGCCTTGAGCAGAACTACATTAGGGGCCCATCTTCCCATTCAGAACCAGCACCACTAACAGCTTTTAAATACAGTTCTGGTGGAATCTGGGAGAGTTTAGGTGGAGTTTAACTGGCTGAGCTTAAAGCAATCAGGGTTGATTGGTTCTTATTCGCTACACGCTGGGATGGTAGAACTCTCATCAACTCTATCATTTACACATTACTGGACCTTCTCTAGTGGTTCTGATCTCTGAATTCCTCCTGCAGCGAGTTGGAGGAGTCAGAGCTGTGTGTGTGTGTGTGTGTGTGTGTGTGTGTCACCATCATATGACTGCAAGAGTAAACAGCTGCGATGTGATACGGGTCAACGGTGGGGTGATGTCATGCAGGAGGAACACACACACGGGAGTGTGTGTGTGTGTGTGTGTGTGAGTGTGTGTGAGTGTGTGTGTGTGAGTGTGTGTGTGTGTGTGTGTGTGTGTCACCTGACAGGATGTTTAATGTTCTGCTGGTTCAACCAAACATGTTTTTATGAGACACTTTTAAAATGATTTTCTGTTGACTTTTCTTGACCGTTCCTCATTACAAACAGAACTGTGACATGTTCTGAAGGGAATGACTCCAGAATATTTATGGTTCTGGAGGGAATATCTCCAGAATATTTATGGTTCTGGAGGGAATATCTCCAGAATATTTATGGTTCTGGAGTGAATGACTCCAGAATATTTATGGTTCTGGAGGGAATGACTCCGGAATATTTACGGTTCTGGAGGGATTGACTCCGGAATATTTATGGTTCTGGAGGGAATGACTCCAGAATATTTATGGTTCTGGAGGGAATGACTCCGGAATATTTATGGTTCTGGAGGGAATGACTCCAGAATATTTATGGTTCTGGAGGGAATGACTCCGGAATATTTATGGTTCTGGAGGGAATGACTCCGGAATATTTGTGGTTCTGGAGGGAATGACTCCAGAATATTTATGGTTCTGGAGGGAATGACTCCGGAATATTTATGGTTCTGGAGGGAATGACTCTGGAATATTTGTGGTTCTGGAGGGAATGACTCCGGAATATTTATGGTTCTGGAGGGAATGACTCCAGAATATTTATGGTTCTGGAGGGAATGACTCCGGAATATTTATGGTTCTGGAGGAAGTGACTCCGGAATATTGAGGGAATGACTAAGCAAAAAAAATTCAACATGGCTGCCCGAGACACACGTAGTGGTGCTAAAATATGTTTCCTCTGACTTCTCTTAGTTGGTGTCATTTGGACCCCAAGTCCAGCCAACCTCCTGAGAGTGAAAATGTTGCTACAGAGTTAAGCTTCTGAGAAGTACTTAGAATGAGGACCACTAGCCTGGTTCTGTCAGAGGTGACGCTGTAGAAACAGAGTGCAGGCATAGAGGGAAGTGCAGAAAGATGGAGCAGTAGAGGGGTGAGAAGGTTCAGGGTTGGAGACGCTCTCTGAAGAGGTGGGTCTTCAAGAGCTTCTTGAAGATGGACAGGCTGTTCTGGTACTTCTGGCAGGGTTCAGTAGGTCATTCTACCATCATGGAACAATCCATGAAAAGGGTCTGGATTGTCTACAGCGTGGCGTTGGCACCGCTAGCCAACCAGAGCGACCCAGTTGTGACATAAATGTTTGCAAGAGCTTTGGAGTAGATGGAAGCTGTTCCATGAAGCACTTTGTGGGCTAACATCAGTGATTTGGATTTGATGGCTACCCAGGGGAGCTCAACGGACAGAGGGGTGGTCTCTTGAAGATCCAATGCAACTTGGAGACTAGTTAGGAGGACATTGGAGGAGTCAAGGCTGGATGTGACCATAAATTGCTCCAGGAGGTAGGTAGCGTGGGTCGGGTACGGCCTGATCTTTGGTTTAACAACGTGAAATGATCGAGTGATGAGGCAACATGATCTTCATAGGTCAGCTGGTCATCGATCATGACAGCCAACCTTTGATGGAGCAGAGATACGGCCTCAGTTTGGATGCAGATATTGTGGTGTTGCGGTAGAACGGGCGACCCGTATCCGGCCATCTTTGCTGCAACCATCCCGGGTTCGATTCCCGAGCTTGAGATCTTCCTGCATGTCTTCTCCATCTATCTATGTGTCCATTTCCTGTCTGGTAGCTTTCAATAAAGGGTTACGGTGCCAAAAAGATGTACTGAGGACCTGGCTGTCACTCGGGTTCTTTTAAGGCTTCTGTCACAGCCAACAGAGCCGGTTCTGTGGAGTGGCCACTTCTGAACCCAGACAAGTTTGGGCCAAGGAGGTTGTTTTGTGAGGTACCTGATTAGTTTTCTAATAATTAATTTTCTGGGCTGAAACCATGAGACATGGCGCCACCATCAGGTCAGACTGGACATTACACAGACAGAATGACAGCAGGATTCTAACATCCCAGACTAATAATGCTGTGAAAAATCAGCCAACGTAAACCGGTCCATAATGGACCTTGTCCATCCTCCAGTAAACCCAGCATGTCGACACAGTTTGTTCATCGATCAGAGCGAGGAGGACATGGAAACATCTCATTAATGTGTTCAGGCAGTAATCAGGTTTTTACTGGGAATTAAATCTAACCAGTTAGTTCAGTTGTCAGACATCCAACAAAGACCTGAAGGTTAAAGGTTCTGGACCGGTTCTATCTGCCAAGAATCACAAATTACATTTAAAACGTATCTTCACTAAGACAGCTTATTTTTACAAGGAACAGAAACGCTAAAATGGAGAAGGTGTGAGAAAAATGAAGAGATTTCAGTTTTATTCCTAAACTTTAAATAAACATTATAGATTCATACGACGGAGACATAAAATAAATGTAATAATTAAAAGTGTTAATAAACTGGTTGGTTTGATGCATTTCCATCACATTTAGAAGATGTGAGAAATATAAACCTTCAGGAAGAAGCTGAACCTGCTCAGATGGAGTCACACAGGAACCCTGAAGAGGAACATTCATCCTGAACTGAATCCAGAGGAGAAAGACGCCAACCGTGATGCACCGTCTGCCTCTGGAAGGCGACGATGTTCATGAAATCCGGCAGAACCAATCTGAGTTTCTGGTCCTGAGTCTAATCTACTGCAGCTGAGCACATCCATGATGCCCTGAAACATTGAAACATCTCTCTGATGAATTAGATTAAACTCTGAGGAGGAATCGGAAGCTTTGGACCCGTTTAGCTGCAGCCACTGCAGCAGCGAAAAGCTCCATCAGAGGTTCTGTGACTTCTCAGCAGGCCGTCCCATCAGGAGCTGAAAAACAGGTGGGACATTTTCCACAGCTGGAAACAGAAAACGTGACGAAGTGGAGGCTTGGGCCCGTATGTGGTTCAGGTTCTGTGTTGATGATTTCAGAAGCTGATCATGGATTCACTGAACCAGGAGTTCAGACACCTGTGGCTTTCCGGCTCAGAGCTCCAGGACCGTTCTCTGGGTCAGAAACGAGCTCTGAAAAGGTTTTTTATTCTGTGAATCAGAATCTCTTCCCCTGTCCTGTTGTCTGGCCCGATTAGTCATAAAGCTTCATTTTAACCCAAACCTGACGGATCAGGATAGAAAGGTTCTCATGTTCATCAGTCAAACCTTTCCAAACTGCAAACTCAATCAAACATGAACCATTTCTAGCATTTTATTTTAGGGTAACGGAGTTAAACAACAGTTAATGAAACATTAAAGCGTTTGGAGGAAGTTTAGATTTTATTCTTCCTGTTGTTTGACATGTGACCCCCGGTGGCTGAAAGCTGCTTCAGATTCTGATCGGTCCGTTTCTTAGTAAACATTTGTTTTCCAACACACAAATTAAAGTTTTTTGTTATTAACGAGCAGAAAGTGGGGTTTTAGTGAGCATAAATCTGAAGCCTCAGCCCTGTCTGATCCAGTTGGACCCAGTTTGGTCCTGGTTTAATAGAAGCCAGGCGGAGGAGTCTGCAGCAGAGGAATGTTTGAGGTTCTGAGCTGCGGTTCAGATGAGATCTCCACCCAAACACCGAGCTGAGCTGCAGCTGCTTCTGTTATTTCATCAAACGTCACGGACTCACTGCGACCACAGACATCTGCTTCTGCTGCTGTCCCGCTTTAACTCAGGTTCTAGAAGGTTCTGCTGACCAAGCACAGAGACACTTTGGACCTGAGTGTTGCAGGAGATGAAATTGGTTCTGATCTGTTGTCAGCAAACAGCTGCTGGTTGTTTTGCAGGAACTGACTTCATAGTGACACAATCAAGAAAAATGAAACGTGGTTCATTTGTTTTCAGTCCCAGCGACCCGTGAAGAGCAGCTCGGAACCAGTGTTCTACTTAAATTAAATACGATGCTGTTTGGACCTCTCTGTACTAAACAGGACCCAAATGTTACACAAGATGACAAAAAGATACTAAATAACAAAGAGAAGGTGAGAAATGATCAGAATAAAATTATTGAAAGAAAAAATGAGAAAACGAGAAAAATTCAAAGAGACAAAAATCAGAAAATTATTTAAAAAAGCAGCAAAATGGGGCAAAAAGGGATCAGAAAAAAGTAAAATTACAGTCAATTATTTACTGTAAAAAAATAAACTAATAATACAGAAACCCAGATGATGATTCATGAGGTTCATTAGCTGAAGGGGCGTCTTCACTCAGCTGTGCCCAGGGCCACATTTTTCTAGGATCCGTCCATGTTGTTAGGTCTTCCTGCTGTGTGTTCTGCCTGTAATAAATGTGCTGTGGTCCATGGTTCAGTCAGATGAAACTGGTTTGGATCAGAACAAATGAGTCAGCGGAGAACATCGTTTGTCCTCAGCTGCTCCTGCAGACCGAGCTGCCATGGATTGATCCTCACATGCTTCTAATGCGATCAATAACCCGATCAATGCAGCCGCTGACACACAAACACAGAGCTGCTTGCTGCTCGGTCAGCTCTCAGCTGTGACCTGGCTCCTAGCACCAAACTGATGTGATGATCGGACCCAGGGTTCTTTGACCTGCTGCAGAGGAAACATCTCAGGGTGCTTTCAGCATGAACCTGGAAGCTGAGCTGCTTGCTGCTCGGTCAGCTCTCAGTCTGCTGCGTTCACATGTCTGCTGAAATGGTCGGTCAACAGGCCGTCGAGGCACTCAGACAGCAGCAGCGCGCTGTTTATGGAAAATAAATATCACATAAATGGATCAACGTGTTTCTGCTTCATTTGTATTCAAATCTGCCCTTTAGGGTTGATGTTTATTTATTAACTCATTTAAAGTAAACCATTATTTATTAACGCATTGTATTTATTGTCTAAATGTGGATTTATTTATATGTTATATTCCCTGTAAATGTATTTTAATAAAATCATGTAATAAAAAATGCTGGTTTCCACCATGTTTCTCCTTTCAGCACACCTTTCCTCTCCGGACTTTAACTAGACCAGGAATCATTGATAGTATCTGTCGTCATGTTTAAAGTTGATGTTTGAGGAAAATGATGGAAAATAAAATCTGATCGTTTCCAACTTCCTGAAAATTAGACGGTATGACTGGACCGACCCAGGAACCAACCTAACTGGACCGGAACCGGGACTACTTGCACCGGCAGTTCTCTGCCCCTCCACGCGCACAGACCGGCGCGCTCCCGGCCATGGACGCGCCTGTGCTCGGGCCCGCGCTGCAGGTAGTAACTCCGCCCCCCCCCGTTAAACACAATACCCGCCCCTCCGTTCCGCTCCGGTCCGGCTCCGCTCCGTCCCGTCCGGGTCCAGACTCTGCTGTCCGGGTCCGGGGGGCCCACAGATCCTGACCGGGTGAAGGTCTCCTCCTCCGGCCGCAGGTGAGCTGCACCGCCGAACCTCGATTTTCTGGTTCTGACCGTGTTCCCTGGTTGCTGTGATGCACACGGAGCAGCCGTTGCTCCGCAGTCGGTTCCGGTTCTGAAGCTGACGGTTCTCACAGGTCCGGCCTTTCCCCGACCTCCGGAGCGGTTCCGGTGCTGATCGGGTTCGCCGCTGGCCGCTCAGGGCTCTTTGTTCCGGGGAAGTTTGCTGGAAGTGATGTCATGTCTCCCGCTCCGGACTCCGGCCCGAAAACTGCCGTTTTAACGCTGCAGTTCTGCCGGTTCTCCTCACCGTGGGTTCGGTTCGGGGTTTGTCCCTGTGGGATCTGGATGATTCGGGTTTCATATGGATCCTCGGCGTGGGTTCGTGGGTTTTAAAGTCCCGGCTGTGGATGTTTCCCACCGGGAACAACAGGAGGAGCAGTTTTAACACGGATGTAGTTCGGGTTCTCTTCCCAGCAGAACCAAGTTCCTGATCCACATCAGTCATCCTGGATACCTGGTAGGTTCTGCCAGAAAGTTCTTATCTGCATCTGAGTTTATTCTATCCTAACTGATCTGAACTCTGAGATGAAACCTGGACCATGGCTTCAGATTGAAGCTGCTGCAAGTTTTAAAGCTTTGGATTAATTAATGTCTGTTTTCTCTGAAACCAGGAGAAGGTTCTGATCCAGAACTGAGCCAGGATCCTTGATCGGTGTGCTGCCTGTTCAGTGGTCCGAGATGTAACTGTCCTCTCAGTCAGATCTTCTCTAAAACCACACAGAGAAGCTTCTATCTTAGAAAGACCTTCAGTGCGGAGATGTTTCTCGTGAAACATTCAGGAAACGATAAATATTATGAATTATTTCTAAGTTCTGATTGAATCAGAACCATCTGCTGATTGGGCCTCTGTAGGTGTTCTGTTCATCGGTTCTGGGACCCGGCAGATCACCTTCAGGTAGATCCAAACTGGTTTAGTTGAACTAAAACCTGAGAAATACGCGGACTAAGCGGTCTTCATTGTTAGGATGAAGAAAATGGATAATCCTTATTTTGGATCAGAACCAGACTGTTCTAAGCTTATAGTTCCCAATAGAATCCATGATTCAGGCTCCACCGTGTTTTACAGGTTCAACCAGACACCTGTTGCTGCCGTTAACAGATGTGATGGATCCCTCAGGTCCGGTTTGAGCTCGGTGGTGGACTTTTTCTGTTAGGAGGAGGAAGAGGAGGAGGAGGAAGAGGTCCTCCCAGGCTGAGTGGTTTACTGGTTACTCACTGAACTCATGGAGCTGGTGCTGCTGGGAGGAATGAGGGAATCAGAACAAAACCTTCACAGCGGGTTGGGTCGGGGGGCTCTCAGGGAATAATAAAGAGTTGGTGGAGTAGTGAGCTGCTGGGTTTAAAGTGGAACCAGAACTTCGGATCTGATCTCGTCTGAGTTTACATTTCAAACAACGATTTACATCCTCAGGTTCTAGTAGCTTCTATCTGAGCCTCATCGGGTCATGTGGACCCGATGAGGCTCAGATAGAAGATCACATCAGAACCTTGTGCTCCATGATTTGGAGGAGTTTCAGGAAGTTCTAAGCCTTCTTCTGTATTTAGGACCATTTACACCTTCTGGTTGAAGTTTGGATGTTCTGGAGGATCCAGAAGTAGAACAGGTGAGGTCCAGAACAGACAGGAAGTTCCATGATTACCAACATTGTGGTAAACATCTTTTCCTCACTTCCTGCTTTCTGGATGTTGGCTGCATCTTCCTTCCAGTTCTGCATCAACATGATCAACACATCTTCAGTCATGATGAGATCCAGGTTCTGTGGGAGCCCAGTCCATGTTTCTACACCCAGAACCAGAAATGATCACTGTTGGAACATCTACGTTCTTGGTGGATCCGTATCTGACCGTACTGCTCTGTGTTCATAACTCCATTCATTTCTTTGTCCCAAACCATTAGCAGCCTCCACCGTGCTTCATGGGCTGATGAGGTCATCCCAGGTCTCCTCGTTACATCTGAAGCTCCTTATGAAGCTGTTGGAGCAGAAACGTTTCTCCTAAACAGCAGCAGGAACGTTCTCCTTCTCTGTGTTCTCAGTTTATGTCAGCAGGTAGAAACAGTCCTACTGAAAACAGGTTCAGGTTTTCAGTCGAGGATCGGCCGTCTGTGCTGAGGGGTCACCTGCCGTCTGATTGGTGCGTCTGTGATTTAAAATGAGGGCAGCAGGACAGACAGCACCACCACTGCTGAAAATCAGAACACTGGTTCCGATCAAACCCCACTCAGGCTTTAGTGTCTCAGCCATTCAGGTGCGGAGATGTCCATCCAACTGGAGATCTAAATGCAGAACATTTTACATATTCAACCAAATGTTGAGTCCAACTTCCAGCAGAACCTTCCAGGAAGTCCAGCCCTGAGTTTAAAGAAGATATGTGCAGCGTTATTAAAGCTCACACACACACATGCACACACACACACATGAGCAGGACCAGGTCCAGTCCCATCTGCTGCTTTCAAACACCAAACATCTCCAGCTTTGAGCTGCTAAACATCCTTGATGGAGGCCAAGCAGCTGGGCTGAGACGGGGCTCCTCAGTCTTCTCCTCCCTCTGCAGACGTGGAGACGCTAAATCCTCTTGTTGTCAGAGTGGAACGTCAGGATGAAGCTGCTCCACATTCCCAGATTTTCTGAGTTATCTTAGTGCTGCAGCAGCGCTAAAGGACAGATCTATATTCATGGAACCGGGCCCTGAATCATCCTGCAGGCCAAGCCAAGCGGGTCAACAGCTCCGTCTGCCCAAAGAGCATCTTCACTGGTGCTCTCTGGTCTTTAAACGGACCGGTCTAACTCCCAGGAACTGGTCAGAACCACCCCCTCCTGTGGATATCGAGTGTTTTCTGTCTCAGCTCATTCTCTGGGAGTCATGCAGGACAGCAGGTCCAACACGTTAAGCCACCTGTTCTGGCCTGCAGAACCAGAATCATTTTATAGAATCTGGATCCTGGATGTTTTAATGAACTGTTTCATGTGTTTAGTGGGATCAGTTTGACACGATCTGATTTCCTAAAGTCTGGAATGAGGTTTAACTCACCTCATTTTATCCTGGTTTAAATGCTGAACTCCTTCCTGACTGAATAACTCCAGAATTTTTGGAATATTATATATTTCCCAGTCTGCTGCTGGATCACCTGCTCAGGTGGAAGCTGCTGTTGTCAAGGAAACGATCAGCCGATTACTGCACAGTAAAGCTGCCAATCAACATTTTATTTTTTCCTAAATTATCAGCAAATTTTCTTGCAAGGACATAATTTCATTTATTTTATGTGCTGACAATAAAGCTTTGAATTTATTTCATTCCACAAAGTAAAACATAAGCAAAGATTTGTACTTTGATGGATGAATTGGAGATAAAGAAAAATAGACCTGAGTTTAATGGAAAAATAACATGTTTCTATCAGAGCCCTCATTTCATTTATTAAATATTTGAATTACTTTTGATTCATTTAGATATTAGCTTAATCTACACAGTGAAACATGATTAAAACAGCATGAAGTCAGACAGATCAGACGTTGGTCTAAACTCCCATTAAACTGTAATACTGTGGAAAACCCAGCAGGAACAGAACCTTTTGGACTTCATAAAGAACATTCAGCTTCTAGTTTCATCTCTTCAGCTGCTCATCATGCATGCATCTGCTCTTGCTGTGGTTTAGAACCTTACAGAACATCCAAACTTTGTTTATCAGCACCAAACCTAAAGTACTTTTGAACAGTTCCACCTTAAAGGAACTTTGATAACCTGGTTCAGTAACAGTGAAGCAGGTTCTGTATCCTCCATGATTGTTTTAAAACTGTTGCGCAGATGAAGCCGACCAATGACAGAAGGCAGACAGGACTGGCATACGCTGCACAGACATGTGCAGACAGCAGATATATTCAGAGATATGCGCAGACAGCAGAAGACATGCACAGACAACAGAGGCATGTCGAGACATATGCAGACATGCACATACAGCAGAGACATGCGCAGACCTCAGAGACATGCGCAGACAGCAGAGACATGCGCAGACCTCGGAGACATGCGCAGACCTCAGAGACATGCGCAGACAGCAGAGACATGCGCAGACCTCGGAGACATGCGCAGACCTCAGAGACATGCGCAGACAGCAGAGACATGCGCAGATCTCAGAGACATGTGCAGACAGCAGAGACATGCGCAGACCTCAGAGACATGCGCAGACCGCAGAGACATGCGCAGACCTCAGAGACATGCGCAGACAGCAGAGACATGCGCAGACAGCAGAGACATGCGCAGACCTCAGAGACATGCGCAGACCTCAGAGACATGTGCAGACCTCAGAGACATGCGCAGACCTCAGAGACATGCGCAGACCTCAGAGACATGCGCAGACCGCAGAGACATGCGCAGACCTCAGAGACATGCGCAGACCTC
Organism: Girardinichthys multiradiatus; assembly: GCF_021462225.1. Classification (NCBI taxonomy): domain Eukaryota; kingdom Metazoa; phylum Chordata; class Actinopteri; order Cyprinodontiformes; family Goodeidae; genus Girardinichthys; species Girardinichthys multiradiatus. The sequence continues at coordinate 44,466,225 of NC_061814.1, read as the reverse complement.
AGAGACATGCGCAGACAGCAGAGACATGCGCAGACAGCAGAGACATGCGCAGACCTCAGAGACATGCGCAGACCTCAGAGACATGCGCAGACCTCAGAGACATGCGCAGACCTCAGAGACATGTGCAGACCTCAGAGACATGCGCAGACCTCAGAGACATGCGCAGACCTCAGAGACATGCGCAGACCGCAGAGACATGCGCAGACCTCAGAGACATGCGCAGACAGCAGAGACATGCGCAGACAGCAGAGACATGCGCAGACCTCAGAGACATGCGCAGACCTCAGAGACATGTGCAGACCTCAGAGACATGCGCAGACCTCAGAGACATGCGCAGACAGCAGAGACATGTCGAGACATATGCAGACATGCACAGACAGCAGAGACATGCGCAGACCTCAGAGACATGCGCAGACAGCAGAGACATGCGCAGACAGCAGAGACATGCGCAGACCTCAGAGACATGCGCAGACAGCAGAGACATGCGCAGACCTCAGAGACATGCGCAGACAGCAGAGACATGTCGAGACATATGCAGACATGCACAGACAGCAGAGACATGCGCAGACCTCAGAGACATGCGCAGACAGCAGAGACATGCGCAGACAGCAGAGACATGCGCAGACAGCAGAGACATGCGCAGACCTCAGAGACATGTGCAGACAGCAGAGACATGCGCAGACCTCAGAGACATGCGCAGACAGCAGAGACATGTCGAGACATATGCAGACATGCACAGACAGCAGAGACATGCGCAGACCTCAGAAACATGCGCAGACAGCAGAGACATGCGCATGTGCCACTGCAGACTGCTGACTCACACACAGAACAGTTTGGAGGAAAACAGCTTTATCTTTAAAAGATCTAACAAAGTCCAAGCGATAAACTCATAAATCTGAAGCTAAAACAATATCGATGGATTATTCTAGTCATCATCATTGATTATGTGGACTAGTTGGACTAACAGACAGGGTTCCTTCAGGAGCTTCTTCCTGCTCTGGTTCCTCCTCAGAAATAGCGTCCACAGCAACGATCCAAATTTACTGAGCAGGACTATCTGCTTAGTTTTGATGCGTTCACTGACTGTTGTGAAAAACGTGCTTTGAGCTGAAAACTAGGATCCAGAGCAAACAGTCCCCCTTTCTGAATATTCCATCTCTGTATGTGGTCCGGAGAACCTCTCAGGTTGGATAACCACACCAGGAACAGTCCTGCAGGAGACCTGAGCTTTAGAACATCTAAGCATAATGCTGCAGAATCCTGATGGATCTGGCAGAACCCTGCAGGATTCACTGTTTTCCTCTCATGTAGATCATTGACTCTGCTGCTTGGATCTCACATAACAAATCAAATCAACACAGTTCATGCTGCCACAACCTTCATCTCTGTCCCTGCTGGCCTCATCCCAGTAGTCCCAGGGTCCCCAGTGGCTGCCAGGCCTGCAGGGCGGCTGCATGGAAGCGGCACTGAGCCAGCCTGCTGAATTAGAAGTGATTATAGTGCTGGTGTGTGTGTGTGTTGCAGCAGACTGCTGGTTTGTTGCATAACCAGTTTTACACCAAATCACCACGACGTCACCAGGATGACCTGCAGAGGTCACTGCTCTGCAGATCGGACAGATTTATCAGACCTTTAGCTTCAGTCTGCAGAAACTCTTAACTGATTTAGAAAAATTACAACAAATTTTCTCCTGATGAGGAGAAAGTTCATGATCCATCATGGTGTTCCACTCTGTCATGGTTGGAACTGGAAGCTCGTATTTCATTTGGAGCAGAACATCTCTGGAGCATCTGCATGTTGTGTAGGATGTGGTTCTAGGTTCTGTGAACGGGTTCTGCTGAAAGAGGTCCATAAGAAGCTGAGAACTTTGTCTCCTTCTCTCCCGTTCAGCTCCAGATCTGTGAACTCAGTGTTTTAAAAAGCACCTCTCACTGACTCCCAGTAAACCCAGCAGAACAGAGAGTTTTTACTGGGTGTCCAGTAAAAACCAACTTCAGCTCTGTGATGGGTTCCCACTGATGGACTCCACTGGTTCCGTCCCTGTTCAGTAATGGATCAAATATTTGCTGCTGCTCTTGAAGCACAAACCCAAACATTATCAGATGGAAAATGATTGTTTTCCTGCATGTAGATAAACCAGATGAGATGTTGGAGAAATACTGCCCCCTGCTGGGCCGGAGAGTAAAACTGGGGTTGGATGGGTCAAACACCAGTTTGGACTGATCCTAAACCATACACACTGTCTTAGCTCTGCCCATAAATGCCCTCTGGGATCAGGACTTTGTGACGGCCGCTTCAGAACATGGACTTTGTTGTCCTTCAGCCACTTAGTAACTGATCTGGTGGTCTGCTGAGGGACTGTGTCCATTTGAAGACCCAAGCTTTAACTTCCTGCTGAGATGTTGCTTAAATGTTCTTTCCTCGTGAAGACGTCTGTTTTGTGAAGTGCAGCAGTTCTTCCTGCAGCTAAACAACCCCCCACCATGATGATGCCGCCACCATACCTCCTATTGTTCTTATAGTCGAACACTTTAGCTCCATCGGGCCACAGGACATGTCTCCGAACATTAAGGTCTTTGTCCCTCAGGACATTTGCTAACATGTTGTTTTTAGAGTTACGCCTTCTTCTTCTTTGGGAGGCCTTCTAGTCCATGTTGGACCAGGATGGGTTCCACTGTGGATAATGACTCTCTTACCAGCATCTTCAAAAGGTCTTTAGTTTTTGTTCTGGGGTTGATTTGCACATTTCCAGCAGATCCCGTCCATCTCTGGGTCACAGAACATGTCTCCTTCCAGAACTGTTTATACTGGCATATAATGGTTTGAACCTTCAGGCATCTGGAAGTTGGAGGTCCACTTTTATCTTCCTGAGGTCTTGGCTGATTCCTTTTGATGTTCCCCTAAAGTTACACGAGGAAGCAGAGGTTGAGGAACATCTACAGGTGTTCCTCCATTGAACTCACGTTTACCTGATTCTTGGACATTACATTGAAAGGTGAGGCTGATCAGGTATTTGGTTCTATATAGAAACTGTTAGGGTTTGGGGCTCCTTCGGGTCTAAGAGAGGATTCTGTGGGACCATGGTTCTCCATCAGCTCCACAGAGACAGTAAATCTGCAGATTAGATGTCCAGACAACAAAGAACCGTCTCTGGACCAGCAGTGACTGAAACTCTGCAGGGTTTTCCCTCCAGTTGTTGTCAGAATCGGACCTAATGGGGCAGCGGTCTGAAACCCAAAGTGGTCTTCAGGAACAGCCCATGTGAGACGCTGTAATCCTGTAGTCTGATCCGGCTAATCTGGGCCGACCTCCGGCTCTGACCGCCACTTTACCTCTCTCTGACTTCCTGTATGGACAGGATGGAGTCCCTCATCAGCACCTCACTGTGGCTGACTCTCAGCCTGAACCAGAACCAGACCACAGGGGACGGCTCGGTTTCAAATGGGGAGTCGCTCTGGGTTTTGTAAACACCGTGTCTGAGGGTGGAGTCTGTCCTCTGACTCCTGGTGTAGTAAACAAGCGCTCCCTGGAGTGATCTCACAGCAACGTGGAGCTGCAGGGCTGCCTAATCCCTCTAAGTCCTGTTAATTACTCAGAAACAGCTCACTGTGGCGCCGTTTGACTGAACTCTTAACAAGAACCTGAGGAACACGGTTCTGTCACGTCTACAGTTAGAACGTTTTATTTAAGCAGATCTTCCATTATTCTGGTTTAAGAGACTCAAAGCAGGATTTTATGATGAGAGTTCTGGGTTTTTATTGCATATTGTTAGTTTAAATCTGTTATTCTAACATGTTGCTATGGTGAAGCTTTTAAATCTGCTTTCATCTGCAGAAATGACTTGATCCAGTCAGAAACCGGGCCTGAGCATTCAGAGGGGGACAGATGCTGCGCCTGCAGTGACGAAGCGTCTGCATCAACCTGAAATTATCAGTGTTTGGAGTCTTACAGGAGATTCTGAGATCCAGTTATTACACATCATGCTGGTTCCTAGTAATGCCGGGTTTTCAGATCCAAACCGTCTCCTCTGTTATTACTGGGAACAGGACTTTTTCTTCCTGCTGCATCAGCGTTCAGGAACCAGTCACACTCTAATTAAACTCTGTTTTTCTCTGCTGCTTGTGTCTGATTCTTGTTTTCTGACCCACATTGAGTCCAGTTTAAAGGTTCTGATCCAGACTGTTGGAGATCTGGTCCTGTTCCCTGTCTGTCAGACTGTTACTGCTGGGATTTTCCCAGATTCAGCTAAAGAAATGGAGTAAGGTCGTGTTTGTTACGTATGGACGGCACTCTGACTTCAGAATCCCAGAATGATTCCTGGGATCAGACGTAACTTCGAGATGTTGTTTCTCTAGAAGCTCAGCGCTCTTTGTTCTTCCTCTGCAGATCCGTCCCGATCCCGGCAGCCTCCTCTGACCTCTGACCTCTGGCTGCTGATGATGAAGACAACGATGAGGGAATTCTGGTAACAGCGGAAATAAAAACATTCCTTTAAGCTTCACTGGAATGTTGAACTAATGGATCCGAGCTGCTGGAATGTAAATGTTTTTCCTTCAGATGACTCAGATCTGCTCGGTTTACTGGATTATTTTAAGTTTGAATGTTTCTAAGACAAAACTAAAACAGATAAAACAACATTTTCAGGGATTTTATCTGGAACTTTTGTAGTAAAACAGCTTTTTCCTGCACAAACGTCCAAACAGTTTTCCTCCTGTTGGAGTTTTCCTCATATTTCTGTTTGCATCCTCCGATCTGGAGGAAATGGATCCTTGGATTGGAGAAACAGGAAGTTGATCCCAGCTGGGAGTGCAGCGGAAGAGGGGAGCAGCATGTCCTGGAAGAGGAACTACTTGGCCTCTGGAGGTGGCGGAGGGATGCAGGGAATCGTGACGCCTCGCACCATGATGTCCATCGCTCCCAGTAAAGGGCTGAGCAACGAGCCGGGCCAGAACAGCTGCTTCCTGAACAGCGCCCTGCAGGTACCTGAACGCAACCCTCCAACAGGTGCATGTGGATGTTTTGGATCTTGTTGCAGTTCTGGAATGTTTTTGGAATATTTGAACTGAGTATTCCTACTAACGTCTGATGTAAAGCTGACAGGTCCAAACTTCCTGATCCAGGTCCTAGTTCCTGCCTCTGATCCACATCGAATCTGTTAAAGCGGTTCTGGTTGTAGTTCTCCAGGCTGTTTTTCCTTGGATTTTGGCTCCAGTCCAGTCCATACACACAACAGTAGCAGCTGTCAGAGATGATTGGTTAGAAGGGTCCAGTCATGTGAACGTCATTTCTATTAAAGGGGACAAATGAAGCTTTTAAATCCTAAATCATCCAGATGGGGTCCACATAAAGTAGAACTTCAACGATTTGGTCTGAACTTCTTGTTCTTGTAGCTCCTCAGGCATCTGAGAGCAACTCGTTTTGGTGCCGTCTCTTTAAATGCTGCTGAGGCCCTTCACACCCCGCCCTCCTCCAGGTCAAAGAGCACGCCACTGTTCAGCCATTTTTGTAGTTTAATAACAATTATCTAGCAGTGCAGAACCAAGACAAAAACAGCAACAAAAAAAAAAAATGAAACCTGTTAATGTAATATTAATAATAAAACCTGCAGCACGGTTCTGTCCAGGAGCTGAAAGCAGCTCACAGCAACAACATCAGCAGAAGACCCGATGCTACTGCTATCAGAACCACGGCCAGGACGTCACATTGCTACTGCTTCATGCAGACGAAGAGGAATTTCTCCGCTGATGTGGGAACATTTCCGTGAAAAATAAAATCTAACCAGACACTAGGATGTTCTGAAATGAATTTTCTGGGTTAATAAACCCAACAACCAAACCGAACTTACTTGAGTTTGGACCAAATAAATATGGCGGATATGTGAAATTGATCAGCAGGAAGTCCATGACCTTGTTTAGCTGTTCTGCAGGAAGTACTGAGACGTAACAGATGATAGAGAAAACTGAACAGACTGAATGACCCAAACAGAATATAAAGAAATCTGCAGAACCTGGAGAGACTAAAACTTTTCTGCTCTCCTATAGACTCCAACACAACAACATGGATTTAAAAGCTAAAAATGTGGATTTTGCATCATATGTTCCCTTTAATACTACCTAAAAGTATTCATACCCCTGGCAGATTTCGATGTAAATGATTTCCATCCAAGAAGTTTCTGACATCATCACTGGAAAGATCATAAAACTGGAAACAGGATCAGTGTGGAAAACAAATTCTTATACTATTATAATATAATAATCAGATTTAGTTTATATAAACCAACATGTTAAAAATGATTACTGCTTTTCTCAATAATCTCTGAAAAAGTCTTTCTTTTCATAACTATAACCAGACCCTGAAGCTGGAAGGCCTCTGTTCCATCACCCTAATACTTAACTCAGATTCAGGTCAGAACTCTGACCGGGCCGCTCCAGAACATTATTTACTTCAAACCTAAATCTACCAGGGGTATGAATAATTTTGCTCTCTGCTGTACCTGAATGAGAGTTAATGAGGAGGTGGGCGGAGTCATCATGTTCCTGCAGCCAATGAAACGGCTTAAAAGGTCCGAATAAAAACTATAGATGAAATAAAACCTACAAAAATAGAAACGGAGACAGTGATTGGATTAAGCAGGTTTCCTTTATTATTATTACTTATTAGTTATTATTGTTATTATTAATATTAATATTATAATTTTACATGTAGGTGGTTTAGTTTTGATGGTAAATAGCCTGACCTTGTATAGCGCTTTATCGAGTCCCCAGAGATCCCAAAGGGCTTCACACCACACCCAGTCCTCCACCCAGTCCTCCACCCATTCATCCACCTATTCATCCACCCATTCATCCACCCTTTCATCCACCCATTCATCCACCCACAGTGTAGCCACAGCTTCCCTGAGGCAGGCTGACAGAAGTGAGGCTGCCATACAATCGGCACCACTGGGCCATCTGACCACCATCAGTGACTTTCCTCTTTACTAAAGGCTAAAGGAAAGCCACTGATTCTGAGAGAAAAACGCATAAAGTTCTGCTGGAACAGTAAACATAAAGAATTGACCCAACAGAATCGGTTCTGTTGGCTGGATAAAACCTCAGAGTCCAGGAACCAACCTGCCAACATCTGATCATTGTCATCATGAAGGATGAATTATTCCTCGTTTCCAGCAGCTTTGAAACAAAAAGAGCTGATTTTTAAATCAACAGAACCGGAGCCCACAGAACCACCGTGTACTGTGGGCTCGTTGCTGCTGTCTGGGAGGTCCAGTCCTTTCTGGTTTACGAGACAGCCTCCAGGTTCTGGCCTAACGACCTTCATGCTTGACAACAGTCCTAAACCAGCAGTGGACAGACAGCTTGTAGAACCTCTACCAGCTCAGAGCGAGATGGAGCCTGAGAAGATCAGCGGGTGGAGCTGATGGTCCTCTCAGGTGGAGGTCGACCACCTGCTGTGTTTCTCTGTCAGCATTTAATAAAGACTGAAAGGTCCGGTTTGGATCTGTGGGTCCAAACGTTCCTGCAGAACAGAAGCTGCAGAGGACCTTCCACAGCTCCCAGACTGGGCCGACCCGACGCCTCCAGATGGTTCCGTCTTCTCGTTAGTGGAGTGGGTGGATGATCGTCTGGCTCCGCCCACGGCCAGCTTCTGGAACTGGGAGGAGACCAGTTCCTCAGCATGATGTCCGACCCAGTTCCGGTCCAGATCTGAGAACAGAAGCTTAAAAACTGAAGATCCTGGAAACTTTTCTGACTCTTCCGCCTCCATGTTTAGCCTCTGTGTTCCTGCTGCAACCTGCAGAGGAGCTTCCTCACTGGAACCTTCCACAGCACCTGCTCCATCTCAATCATCTGCAGATGAAAGATCTGATTTCTTCCTGCTCCACTGGAAACGGGCCGCCTCAGGAGTCTGTCACACCAGGATTAAACCGCGTCACCTGACTGATCTGCAGCTCCTCTGGTGGCCCATCTGTCCGGACCTATCAGAACAAAGTGATCAAACAGAGCTGAAACCTGAGGCTCCAGGCCGTCTGGATGCTCAGAGGTGATGAAGAGGAAGAAGATCAGCGTAACAAGCAGCTGACTCCTTCTGCTGAGCTCCTCCAGCTTCACTTCATGCACCTCTCAGGTTAGACGTCTCTGTCAGGACCTCCAGGAACTAGTTTTACTCCTTTAAAGTTCAAAGCTTTAGAAATCAGCTCCAGGAGGGAGAACTTTCATCTCCAATACAGATATGAGGCATGAAGCTGCTGGTTTTCAATCAGCTCTGCAGCTCCCATCCTCTTCCTAAAGCTTCCTGCTGCTTCTTGCCTCTTCCTGCTGCTTCCTGCAGCTTCCTGCAGCTTCTTGCAGCTCTCTGCAGCTTCCTACAGCTTCCTGCTGCTTCCTGCAGCTTCCTACAGCTTCCTGTTGCTTCCTGCAGCTTCCTACAGCTTCCTGTTGCTTCCTGCAGCTTCCTACAGCTTTCTGCTGCTTCCTACAGCTTCCTGCAGCTTATTGCAGCTCTCTGCTGCTTCCTGCTGCGTCATACAGCTTTCTGCTGCTTCCTACAGTCTCCTACAGCTTCCTGCTGCTTCCTGCAGCTTCCTACTGCTTCCTGCAGCTCTCTGGTGCTTCCTGCAGCTTCCTGCTGATTCCTGCAGCTTCCTACAGCTTCCTGTTGCTTCCTGCAGCTTCCTACAGCTTTCTGCTGCTTCCTACAGCTTCCTGCAGCTTATTGCAGCTCTCTGCTGCTTCCTGCTGCGTCATACAGCTTTCTGCTGCTTCCTACAGTCTCCTACAGCTTCCTGCTGCTTCCTACAGCTTCCTGCTGCTTCCTGCAGCTTCCTACAGCTTCCTGCAGCTTATTGCAGCTCTCTGCTGCTTCCTGCTGCGTCATACAGCTTTCTGCTGCTTCCTACAGTCTCCTACAGCTTCCTGCAGCTTTCTGCTGCTTCCTGCAGCTTTCAGCTGCTTCCTGCTGCTTCCTGCAGCTCTCTGGTGCTTCCTGCAGCTTCCTGCTGATTCTTGCCTCTTCCTGCTGCTTCCTACAGCTTCCTACAGCTTCCTGCTGCTTCTTGCCTCCTCCTACAGCTTCCTGCAACTTCCTACAGCTTCCTGCTGCTTCATACAGCTTCCTACAGCTTTCTGCTGCTTCCTGCACCTTCTTGCAGCTCTCTGCTGCTTCCTGCTGCTTCATACAGCTTCCTACAGCTTTCTGCTGCTACCTGCAGCTTCCTACAGCTTCCTGCAGCTTATTGCAGCTCTCAGCTGCTTCCTGCTGCTTCATACAGCTTCATACAGCTTCCTGCAACTTAGTGCAGCTCTCTGTTGCTTCCTACAGCTTCCTACAGCTTTCTGCTGCTTCCTGCAGCTTCCTACAGCTTCCTGCAGCTTCCTACAGCTTCCTGCTGCTTCTTGCCTCCTCCTACAGCTTCCTGCAACTTCCTACAGCTTCCTGCTGCTTCCTGCAGCTTCAAACAGCTTCCTACAGCTTTCTGCTGCTTCCTGCAGCTTCTTGCAGCTCTCTGCTGCTTCCTGCTGCTTCATACAGCTTCCTACAGCTTTCTGCTGCTACCTGCAGCTTCCTACAGCTTCCTGCAGCTTATTGCAGCTCTCAGCTGCTTCCTGCTGCTTCATACAGCTTCATACAGCTTCCTGCAACTTAGTGCAGCTCTCTGTTGCTTCCTACAGCTTCCTACAGCTTTCTGCTGCTTCCTACAGCTTCCTGCAGCTTCCTACAGCTTCCTGCTGCTTCCTGCAGCTTCCTACAGCTTTCTGCTGCTTCCTATAGCTTCCTGCAGCTTATTGCAGCTCTCTGCTGCTTCCTGCTGCGTCATACAGCTTTCTGCTGCTTCCTACAGTCTCCTACAGCTTCCTGCTGCTTCCTACAGCTTGCTGCTGCTTCCTGCAGCTTCCTACAGCTTCCTGCAGCTTATTGCAGCTCTCTGCTGCTTCCTGCTGCGTCATACAGCTTTCTGCTGCTTCCTACAGTCTCCTACAGCTTCCTGCTGCTTCTTGCCTCCTCCTACAGCTTCCTGCAACTTCCTAAAGCTTCCTGCTGCTTCCTGCAGCTTCATACAGCTTCCTACAGCTTTCTGCTGCTTCCTGCAGCTTCTTGCAGCTCTCTGCTGCTTCCTGCTGCTTCATACAGCTTCCTACAGCTTTCTGCTGCTACCTGCAGCTTCCTATAGCTTCCTGCAGCTTATTGCAGCTCTCAGCTTCTTCCTGCTGCTTCATACAGCTTCATACAGCTTCCTGCAACTTAGTGCAGCTCTCTGTTGCTTCCTACAGCTTCCTACAGCTTTCTGCTGCTTCCTGCAGCTTCCTACAGCTTCCTGCAACTTATTGCAGCTCTCTGCTGCTTCCTGCTGCTTCATACAGCTTTCTGCTGCTTCCTACAGTCTCCTACAACTTCCTGCAGCTTCCTACAGCTTGCTACAGCTTTCTGCTGCTTCCTACAGTCTCCTACAGCTTCCTGCAGCTTCCTACAACTTTCTGCTGCTTCCTACAGCTTCCTGCTGCTTCCTACAGCTCCCTACAGCTTTCAGCTGCTTCCTGCAGCTTCCTACAGCTTCCGCCTGCTTCCTACAGCTTTCAGCTGCTTCCTACAGTCTCTTACAGCTTCCTGCTGCTTCATACAGCTTTCTGCTGCTTCCTGCAGCTTCGTACAGTTTCCAGCAGCTTTCGGCTGCTTCCTACAGCTTCCTGCAGCTTCCAGCAGCTCTCTGCTACTTCCTACAGCTTCCTACAGCTTTCTGCTGCTTCCTACAGCTTTCCGCTGCTTCCTACAGCTTCCTACAACTTCCTGCTGCTTCCTACAGCTTCCTGCTGCTTCCTACAGCTTTCTGCAGCTTCCTTCAGCTTTGTGCAGCTTCCTGCAGCTTTCTGCTGCTTCCTACAGCTTTCTAATGCTTCCTGCAGCTTCGTGCAGCTTCCTACAGCTTCCTGCTGCTCCCTACAGCTTCCTGCAGCTCTCTGCTACTTCCTACAGCTTCCTGCAGCTTCCTGCAGCTCTCTGCTACTTCCTATAGCGTCCTACAGCTTTCTGCTGCTTCCTACAGCTTCCTGCTGCTTCCTGCAGCTCTCTGCTACTTCCTACAGCTTCCTGCAGCTTCCTGCAGCTCTCTGCTACTTCCTACAGCTTCCTACAGCTTTCTGCTGCTTCCTGCAGCTTCCTACAGCTTCCTGCAACTTATTGCAGCTCTCTGCTGCTTCCTGCTGCTTCATACAGCTTTCTGCTGCTTCCTACAGTCTCCTACAACTTCCTGCAGCTTCCTACAGCTTGCTACAGCTTTCTGCTGCTTCCTACAGTCTCCTACAGCTTCCTGCAGCTTCCTACAACTTTCTGCTGCTTCCTACAGCTTCCTGCTGCTTCCTACAGCTCCCTACAGCTTTCAGCTGCTTCCTGCAGCTTCCTACAGCTTCCGCCTGCTTCCTACAGCTTTCAGCTGCTTCCTACAGTCTCTTACAGCTTCCTGCTGCTTCCTACAGCTTTCTGCTGCTTCCTGCAGCTTCGTACAGTTTCCAGCAGCTTTCGGCTGCTTCCTACAGCTTCCTGCAGCTTCCAGCAGCTCTCTGCTACTTCCTACAGCTTCCTACAGCTTTCTGCTGCTTCCTACAGCTTTCCGCTGCTTCCTACAGCTTCCTACAACTTCCTGCTGCTTCCTACAGCTTCCTGCTGCTTCCTACAGCTTTCTGCAGCTTCCTTCAGCTTTGTGCAGCTTCCTGCAGCTTTCTGCTGCTTCCTACAGCTTTCTAATGCTTCCTGCAGCTTCGTGCAGCTTCCTACAGCTTCCTGCTGCTCCCTACAGCTTCCTGCAGCTCTCTGCTACTTCCTACAGCTTCCTGCAGCTTCCTGCAGCTCTCTGCTACTTCCTATAGCGTCCTACAGCTTTCTGCTGCTTCCTACAGCTTCCTGCTGCTTCCTGCAGCTCTCTGCTACTTCCTACAGCTTCCTGCAGCTTCCTGCAGCTCTCTGCTACTTCCTACAGCTTCCTACAGCTTTCTGCTGCTTCCTACAGCTTCCTGCTGCTTCCTACAGCTTTCTGCTGCTTCCTGCTGCTCCCTACAGCTTCCTACAGCTTTCCACTGCTTCCTACAGCTTTCTGCTGCTTCCTACAGCTTCCTACAACTTCCTGCTCCTTCCTACAGCTTTCTGCTGCTTCCTACAGCTTCCTACCACTTCCTGCTCCTTCCTACAGCTTCCTGCAGCTTCCTGCAGCTCTCTGCTACTTCCTACAGCTTCCTACAGCTTTCTGCTGCTTCCTACAGCTTCCTGCTGCTTCCTACAGCTTTCTGCTGCTTCCTGCTGCTCCCTACAGCTTCCTACAGCTTTCCACTGCTTCCTACAGCTTTCTGCTGCTTCCTACAGCTTCCTACAACTTCCTGCTCCTTCCTACAGCTTTCTGCTGCTTCCTGCAGCTCTCTGCTGCTTCCTACAGCTTCCTGCAGCTTTCTGCTGCTTCCGGCAGCTTCCTGGATCAAGTCAACTGAAAGGTTCTGCAGCCGGAGCTCTGAGAGCGTGCCGTACGTTAAACTCAGGTGTCCTGTGGAGATGCGAGCAGAAGGTCCGTTACCTGCTCACAGCAACATATTGGAGCTGGTGGGGGGAGCAGGAAGGAGAGCTGCAGAGCTGACTCAGCAGTTAATTCTGTCTGTGTAACCTGTCTCCATATGGTTCTGTCTCTGTTCAGCCAGTCTGTGGTTCTGTTTGGTGTCAAGATGTACTCTGATCAGCTGCTGCTGCTGTCTGTGAAATCCTGGAATATTATCTGGGTTGATGGGACTCGCTCTTTAAATGGACCCAGTTAGCCCTGAATGGACCCAGTTAGTCCTAAATCATTTAAATCATCTGGATCAGGAAGTCTGATTAATTTTTTTATGGTTGGAATTATTTCTGGTCCATTTTTTCCCGACACCAGGAAAAGCTGTCAGACCTGAAAGATAAATTCTGCTGGTTATTCCCAGGATTGCTGTTGCAACATTCCCATCAATCCGGGAGCTCTTCCTAATCGTTCTGGTCTTCCCTCTTATCGGTTTGCGCAGGAACATTCCCGATCCAATGATTTCAGAACCTACCCATCATCCTCAGCTGCAGATTGGCTCCTTGTTGAGCCTAGAGGAGCTTTCATGGCATGTCCAATCGGACTCCCTTCCTCCTTTAGGAAAACCTTCAGTTTCTGTGCTGTTGCTCTCAGATCTGAACCAGGACTGGGTCAGACATCAGGCTATGGTCTGATTAAAGTTCTAATTCTCCACGCATCAGATTCCTGAAGACAATCAGACTGACCAAAGGAACCAGGGTTTTCAGAAACAGTTTCTGCTGAACCGGGTCAGTACTGGCATGTATTGTTGTGAGTTTGAAGCTGTGAACATCTTGGTGATGCAGAGACCAGCAAAAGGTTTCCTGGTCTGAACATCTTCAGGTTTCTGTCTTCATTTTCTTCAGATTGAAGCAGAAGTTGTTTGGTTGTTTGGTCTGCAGCAAACATCTCCAGATGTCCAGCCTGGTTTTTCCTGCGTTCCTGTAGCAGCTGCAGTTTTCCGCTCCAGGAAATAATGAAACCATGATGGTTCTCTATGACCCGGTCCGTTAAAGGTTTGTACCTGTAGTACGGTCTGAAGTCATCACACCTGTTTATACTGACAGCGTCTGATGCTGCTGAGATACAGCTGGTTGCCATGACAACCTCAGCATCAGTCTGAGGTTCAGATATGGTCTACTGTGGTTAAATTACTCTGATGTTGCTTGAAAGAAATTATTTAAAGGTTTAGATCAGGTTTAAAATCCCCTGAAATACAATAAATCTGAGGCAGAGCTGATCTAGGCTGGTTCCGGGTTTGTTCTGCTGGATTGACTCTGATCTAGGCTGGTTCTGGGTTTTTTCTGCTGGATTGACTCTGATCTAGGCTGGTTCTGGGTTTTTTCTGCTGGATTGACTCTGATCTAGGCTGGTTCTGGGTTTTTTCTGCTGGATTGACTCTGATCTAGGCTGGTTCTGGGTTTTTTCTGCTGGATTGACTCTGATCTAGGCTGGTTCTGGGTTTTTTTCTGCTGGATTGACTCTGATCTAGGCTGGTTCTGGGTTTTTTCTGCTGGATTGACTCTGATCTAGGCTGGTTCTTGGTTTTTTCTGCTGGATTGACTCTGATCTAGGCTGGTTCTGGGTTTTTTCTGCTGGATTGACTCTGATCTAGGCTGGTTCTGGGTTTTTTCTGCTGAATTGACTCTGATCCTGTCTGGTTCTGGATTTGTTCTGCTGGATTGACTCTGATCTAGGCTGGTTCTGGATTTGTTCTGCTGGATTGACTCTGATCTAGGCTGGTTCTTGGTTTTTTCTGCTGGATTGACTCTGATCTAGGCTGGTTCTGGGTTTTTTTCTGCTGGATTGACTCTGATCTAGGCTGGTTCTGGGTTTTTTCTGCTGGATTGACTCTGATCTAGGCTGGTTCTGGGTTTGTTCTGCTGGATTGACTCTGATCTTGTCTGGTTCTGGATTTGTTCTGCTGGATTGACTCTGATCTTGTCTGGTTCTGGATTTGTTCTGCTGGATTGACTCTGATCTAGGCTGGTTCTGGATTTGTTCTGCTGGATTGACTCTGATCTAGGCTGGTTCTTGGTTTTTTCTGCTGGATTGACTCTGATCTAGGCTGGTTCTGGGTTTTTTCTGCTGGATTGACTCTGATCTAGGCTGGTTCTGGGTTTTTTCTGCTGGATTGACTCTGATCTAGGCTGGTTCTGGGTTTTTTCTGCTGGATTGACTCTGATCTAGGCTGGTTCTGGGTTTTTTCTGCTGGATTGACTCTGATCTACGCTGGTTCTGGGTTTGTTCTGCTGGATTGACTCTGATCTTGTCTGGTTCTGGATTTGTTCTGCTGGATTGACTCTGATCTTGTCTGGTTCTGGATTTGTTCTGCTGGATTGACTCTGATCTAGGCTGGTTCTGGATTTGTTCTGCTGGATTGACTCTGATCTAGGCTGGTTCTTGGTTTTTTCTGCTGGATTGACTCTGATCTAGGCTGGTTCTGGGTTTTTTCTGCTGGATTGACTCTGATCTAGGCTGGTTCTGGGTTTTTTCTGCTGGATTGACTCTGATCTAGGCTGGTTCTGGGTTTGTTCTGCTGGATTGACTCTGATCTAGGCTGGTTCTGGGTTTGTTCTGCTGGATTGACTCTGATCTTGTCTGGTTCTGGATTTGTTCTGCTGGATTGACTCTGATCTAGGCTGGTTCTGGATTTGTTCTGCTGGATTGACTCTGATCTAGGCTGGTTCTGGGTTTGTTCTGCTGAATTGACTCTGATCTTGTCTGGTTCTGGATTTGTTCTGCTGGATTGACTCTGATCTAGGCTGGTTCCGGATTTGTTCTGCTGGATTGACTCTTATCTTGGCTGGTTCCGGATTTGTTCTGCTGGATTGACTCATATCTAGGCTGGTTCTGGATTTGTTCTGCTGGATTGACTCTGATCTTGGCTGGCTCTGGATTTGTTCTGCTGGATTGACTCTGATCTAGGCTGGTTCTGGGTTTGTTCTGCTGAATTGACTCTGATCTAGGCTGGTTCTGGATTTGTTCTGCTGGATTGACTCTGATCTAGGCTGGTTCTGGATTTGTTCTGGTGGATTGACTCTGATCTAGGCTGGTTCTGGGTTTGTTCTGCTGGATTGACTCTGATCTAGGCTGGTTCTGGATTTGTTCTGCTGGATTGACTCTGATCTAGGCTGGTTCTGGATTTGTTCTGCTGAATTGACTCTGATCTAGGCTGGTTCTGGGTTTGTTCTGGTGGATTGACTCTGATCTAGGCTGGTTCTGGATTTGTTCTGCTGAATTGACTCTGATCTAGGCTGGTTCTTGGTTTTTTCTGCTGGATTGACTCTGATCTAGGCTGGTTCTGGGTTTTTTCTGCTGGATTGACTCTGATCTAGGCTGGTTCTGGGTTTTTTCTGCTGGATTGACTCTGATCTAGGCTGGTTCTGGGTTTGTTCTGCTGGATTGACTCTGATCTAGGCTGGTTCTGGGTTTGTTCTGCTGGATTGACTCTGATCTTGTCTGGTTCTGGATTTGTTCTGCTGGATTGACTCTGATCTAGGCTGGTTCTGGGTTTTTTCTGCTGGATTGACTCTGATCTAGGCTGGTTCTGGGTTTGTTCTGCTGGATTGACTCTGATCTAGGCTGGTTCTGGGTTTGTTCTGCTGGATTGACTCTGATCTTGTCTGGTTCTGGGTTTGTTCTGCTGAATTGACTCTGATTTTGTCTGGTTCTGGATTTGTTCTGCTGGATTGACTCTGATCTAGGCTGGTTCCGGATTTGTTCTGCTGGATTGACTCTGATCTTGGCTGGTTCCGGATTTGTTCTGCTGGTTTGACTCATATCTAGGCTGGTTCTGGATTTGTTCTGCTGGATTGACTCTGATCTAGGCTGGTTCTGGGTTTGTTCTGGTGAATTGACTCTGATCTAGGCTGGTTCTGGATTTGTTCTGGTGGATTGACTCTGATCTAGGCTGGTTCTGGATTTGTTCTGCTGAATTGACTCTGATCTAGGCTGGTTCTGGGTTTGTTCTGCTGAATTGACTCTGATCTAGGCTGGTTCTGGGTTTGTTCTGGTGGATTGACTCTGATCTAGGCTGGTTCTGGGTTTGTTCTGGTGGATTTACTCTGATCTAGGCTGGTTCTGGGTTTGTTCTGGTGTATTTACTCTGATCTAGGCTGGTTCTGGGTTTGTTCTGCTGAATTGACTCTGATCTAGGCTGGTTCTGGGTTTGTTCTGGTGGATTGACTCTGATCTAGGCTGGTTCTGGGTTTGTTCTGGTGGATTTACTCTGATCTAGGCTGGTTCTGGGTTTGTTCTGGTGGATTGACTCTGATCTAGGCTGGTTCTGGGTTTGTTCTGGTGGATTTACTCTGATCTAGGTTGGTTCTGGGTTTGTTCTGCTGGATCAACTCTGTGGAGGCACAGGAGACCAACTACTGACATCTAGTGGTGGCGCTGGAGATAGCAGCATCTTAAAAGCCTGAACCAGTGAACCGACTTCCAGTTAAACCAGCAGTTCAATGATCTTCATCAGAGGGACCAGAAAGTGTGGGACCACTGCATGTTCTCTGAAGTTCTTCCAACATTTCTTCATCTTCTCATTTAATTTCTCTCGTTAAAGAAGCATCAAATGATTCAGCTCAGAATGGGAAACAAATTTATTCTAAGCTGCTAATAACCCTGAAATAATAAAGACAAAATGTTCAAAATGTCTTTGCTGAAGTTCAGAAGTGATATTTTAAAGTTGAGCTGAAAAGACCTTCAGAAGAAATGATCAGAAGCACTTCAGGGCGTCTCGATTTTCTCTTGTTGTCACCTTGTTTATGTGTAAAACCTGCTGAAGATGTTGGACCTCCAGGCGCTCACACTCCATCTCCCATCATCTCATCTGAAGCTGTCTCCTCACGCTGGACTTCAGATGGTTCCTCTGAAGCTGATTAATTCACTCTGACGCTGTCAGCCTCCTTATTCTGTAGTTCTGCTTGTTCTCTGCACGGTAAACTCTGTCTCCGATTGGTCCGTTTGGATCTCAAGGCGGGCCCAACAGTTCTCTGACAGCTGATTGGCTCACAGGAATCTTGACGCGAATACCTCACATGATTCAGTTTTATTCTGAGGAGTCTGATGGACCATCTGCTGCAGCCCAGAAACATCTGCGCTCTCTAAAAGTCCTTCAGATCTGAAAGGTCTCAGAGGTTCTGGATGATATTTTCTCCAGAACATGTTCTTGATCCAGGATTCTGCTCCAGACATAAGTTAAATCTTTGATCCTTTGACTCTGGAAACCTTTAAAGGTAAAAAACCTCCAACTGAATTAAGTTTTTCTTCTTATTAAGATAAACTCTGATCATTTGCATCAGTTTATCTTCTAGCTTCATGTCTTAAAATAAACCTGAATTTGAGTTTTTTTGCTCTGATAAAAGAATTATTTGATATAAATAAGTAAATTCTGCTGGTATTTGGGTTTTTTCTGTGAACCGTTTTCTGACTGAGGCTAACATGTCAACATTCAGAACCTGAGATCGTCTCAATTGTTCTGGACCAAAAGCTGCAGGTTTGTCTTCATCCTGACAGACAGAAATGAGGGATTAATGCATAAATCCTCTGCAGCTCAGCTTCATCTCAGAACATCTCTGCCCAGGTTCTGGCTCCTCTGAAAACATCCTTGTGGCCCAAATCCAGACGAACTGAGCTCAGGAGGATCACAGTATTCTGTTTATTATGGGATGGCTCACCATGAGTAAAATTGATCCATTTGATGATCTTTGAAGATCCAGATAAAATATCTAAAGCTGCCAGAGGTTCAACAGAACCAGGTTTATCACAGCTGAAGATCCGAACTTTGTAACCATCTATAGACCTCCAGCTGAAGCTCAGAGTCTCCTACATGTTCTTCTGGAACATTTTATTAAGACAAATAAATCAGCATCATGTTATCTGGGTTGTCAGGAAGGTTCTGTGGGTCTGTTCTCCTCAGGTTCTGTGGCACCTCGACATCTTCCGCAGAAGTTTCCGTCAGCTCACCTCTCATAAGTGCATGGAGGACTCGTGCATTTTCTGTGCTCTGAAGGTGAGGACGGGTCCGACGCCTCAGGCTGGTCCTGGTACAGCTTCCTCTCTTTCTCACGTCCTGTCTTCTCCTCCTTCAGAACATCTTCGCTCAGTTCCAGTACAGCAGTGAGAAGGTTCTACCGACTGACGCTCTGCGCAGCGCGCTCGCCAAATCCTTCCAGGACGAGCAGCGGTTCCAGCTCGGCATCATGGACGACGCTGCAGAATGCTTCGTAAGACTCGCCGGAAGTACTTCATTGGGCTGGACGGACCATCCAGAACTTCACTGATGTTCTGTTTGTTCACAGGAAAACATCCTGATGAGGATCCACTTCCACATCGCTGACGAGTCCAAAGAAGACATCTGCACAGCCCGACGCTGCATCCCTCACCAGAAGTTTGCCATGACGCTCTTCGAACAGGTGAGACGGAGACATCAGAGCGTCTGGACCCTCTGAGCTCAGAGACCAGAACCGCCCTGAAAGATCCAGTGTGTCATGTTATCCGCTTTAAAGCTGCTGCAGCGTCCTGGGTCGGTTCTTCTGGGAACCTGAACGGATGAGTGGGATCTCCTCGGGGACACTGTTGCCCTGAGTTTGTCCTGGCAGGCAGTGAGCTGTTGAACCCGAACTGTTTCGGGTTTATGTAGGCAGAGACCTCCATCTCTCCAGAACCACACTGACTGCAAGATGTTTGATTGGTTGTAGCTTTAAATCCCTCTGAGTTGTGTACCTGTGCAGCAGGTGTAGCTCACCTGGTGTCTTTCTGTGTGTGAGACAGTGTGTGTGCAGCAGCTGTGGAGCATCTTCAGACCCACTGCCCTTCATCCAGATGGTCCACTACATCTCCACCACCTCCCTGTGGTAAGTTCCTGTCATCAGGGCTGTAGCTAGGTAACATATAACGGTCACCTAGGCAACCTGCAGGTGTGCTCATGACACCTGAAGTGTTCCTGAAGCTGGTTCAGAGAACCCAGAGATGGAAGCAGGAGCTCCTCTGTGTTTCTGTAGAAGGTCAAACAGTCCAGATCTGGTTTCATCAAACATGATTTATTACAAGTCAGGAGAATCAGCAGGTCATTCATGTCTGAGGTGGACGTTCATGATCGCAGCTGGATCTACTTTCTGCAGATGTGTTCCTCCACTTCACAGCTAATGTTTGCTGTCAAGCTTCAAGCTCCAGGGTTCGACCCGTCTGGTCCAGAAACAGCTCAGTGCTGAAGCCCCACTCTCTGCAGAATGAACTGAAGCTCCTAAAGGAAAGTTTTTCACTCGGCGTCTAAATTATTTCTATAATTAATCGCCAGAAAGGAGTTAAATATGAAGCAAATTAACAGCTGACATGATGAAAGGATAAACGAGCATAAACTCCAACATTAACCTCTGATCTGGGATCAGCTTCCCAGCAGCTGCTTGGAAAACTTCTGGAATTGGGCCTCAGTGCAGTCATGGCTGCTCTATAAACATGGCAGCCATGTTGGATTTTTAGGTCAGGGTTGGTTGGGGAGAAACATCGGCTTTACTTCCAGCTTCATGGATCCTTCCTGTTTATTTTTACAACTTGGAATATTTTTCATGTTTCCAGAGGAATATCCTGTCGTCATATTGATGCTCGGAAACTATTTCCTGATGTTCCGTTTGAGTCGGCCGACAGGAAAGTTCAAACCAACTTAAAGTAGATAATCTGAAGTAAAAATCTCTGAACCTCGAGTTAAAGAAACGGAGCGTTTAGTTTTTCTAAAGTTGTGATTTTAAAAGTTTCAGTTAAAGATCTGGAGTTTGAGTAAAATATGTTTAATCAGAAACTGAACCATAAAATAATAATACTTCATGTTTATCAGGAAGCCACTGGAGACATGTTCTGCTCTCCTGGTTAACCTGTTTATTATAATAATAATAATTTAGGCTTTATTGACCTCACAATGGAGAAATGATCCTCTGGATTTAACCCGTCGCGTAGGGAGCAGAGGGCTGCCATCATGCGGCGCCCAGGGGAGCATTCAGGAGTTAAGGGTCTTGCTCAGGGACCCAGAGAAGCTGGCTGAGGGATTTGAACCAGGGTACTCATGGCTTCTCCAGGACGTAAATGCCCTCGATGCTCTCTAACCACTAGGCCAACACTCCCCTCTAAACTTATAGGAGTAGAAGTTCCAGTCCAAAGTCACACTGAGGTGAGCCTGAAGATGAGATGATTCCATGATGATTGCTGAACCTGTAGACCAATATAACTTCTCCCAGGTCTCTGACTGGAGATCCAGCTTCATGTTTGCTGTAACTCATGAGGAACTGATCTGAGATCAGAGCAGAGCTGTTCAAGATCTCAAACTGTCAAACTTATCAGTTTAAGAGTTTGAAGCAAAGAGATCCAACGAAATATCTTGACAGGATCAACTTTTCCAGACTAAATGTCTTCAGTCTTGGTTCCCTTAAACCTGAAAAAGCTTAACTCTGGTGTTTAAAGTGACCGAGGCTGTGAACCTGAAAGTCATCCCTGAGGAACCCCACAAGGGAACAAGGGATCTACTGCAGCATCGTCAAACAGAACGCTTTGTCAGTCTTAAAATCCTCTCCTGCTCCTCTTCCTCAGTAACCAGGCTGTGAAGATGTTGGAGTCGAGGGAGAAGGCGACTCCCAGCATGTTCGGAGAGCTGCTCCGTAACGCCAGCATGGGCGACCTGCGCAGCTGTCCTGTAAGCCTTCCTCAGATAAAACCCACCAAACATCTACTGGTTCCACACCTTCATATCTAACATCTGCTTCTTTCTCAGAGTCAGTGTGGTCAGCAGCTCCGCATGGCTCGTGTGCTCCTCAACAGCCCGGAGATCATCACCATCGGCCTGGTGTGGGACTCCGATCACTCGGACCTGGCCGAGGACGTCATCCACTCGCTGGGAACCTGCCTGCGGCTCGGAGATGTAAGGAATTAAATCAGGACCGGATCAGAGAGATAAACCTGAGTATCATCAGCAGAGAGGCTGATCTGAACTTCTCCCTGCAGCTGTTCTACAGAGTGACGGAGGAGAAGGCCCGGCAGGCTGAACTCTACCTGGTTGGCAT